>NC_069504.1:212231475-212531475 GCF_027579735.1 Bombina bombina | reverse complement strand
CACACTTCCTTCAATTGCCAGGGTGCTGAATAGTGGATAAGTACAGGTAAATAGAAGACAGCCCTCACTGGGCTTAGCAAAAAGTGCAGCAAGTGCCTTTTATTCAGTGACGTTTCAGGGAATACACCCTTCATCAGGCCAACGTTGGTCTGATGAAGGGGTGTATTCCCCCAAACATCACTGAATAAAAGGCACTTGCTGCACCTTTTGCTAAGTCCAGTGAGTGTTGTCTTCTATATACAGTACTTATATATATAAATATATATATATATACAGTATATATACAGTATCTCACAAAAGTGAGTACACCCCTCACATTTTTGTAACATTTTTATTATATCTTTTCATGTGACAACACTGAAGAAATGACACTTTGCTACAAACAGTTTGCTGAAGACAAGCAGTCCTGTGGTCCGATGAGACCAAGATAAACTTATTTGGTTCAGAGGACTCCAGTGGCAACCTGTTAAGCTCTGGTGAACTCCATGCCTAAGAGGGTTAAGGCAGTGCTGGAAAATAATGGTGGCCACACAAAATATTGACACTTTGGGCACAATTTGGACATTTCCACTTAGGGGTGTACTCACATTTGTTGCCAACGGTTTAGACATGGTTGTGTGTTGAGTTATTTTGAGGGGACAGCAAATTTACACTGTTATACAGGCTATACACTCACTACTTTACATTGTAGCAAAGTGTCATTTCTTCAGTGTAGTCGCATTAAAAGATATAATAAAATAATAAAATATTTACAAAAATGTGAGGGGTGTACTCACTTTTGTGAGATACTGTATATATATATATATATATATATATATATATATATATATATGTGTGTGTGTGTGAAATTATATATACAGTATATATATATATATATATATATATATACATATATATATATATATATATATATCACAATTATGCAATTCCACGTCTACTATCTATGTACAGATATTCTACATACCCATACATTAAAGTGTATAGTTAGCCATAATTATGCAGCTCAGCATGCACTTTTTTCAGTATATATATATATATATATATATATATATATATATGTGTGTGTGTGTGTGCGCGTCTGTACATGTGGCGATTTACCACTTGGGAGCAGCTTCTTTTAGCATAATAATACTTTATGAAAGTTCTCTCTCTGTAAAAAGCATTATTGGGCTTAAAGAAGCTGCATCCATGTGGAACATCGCCATAGAACAAGTTATTGAGCTGGTGTTCTCACCTGAGAGTGTGCTTCTCTTTCGTTAAGTATTTAGTCTCCCTAAGGGGAAACTAGACGTGGACTCATTGCCCAATGTGCTTAAAGGAATATGGCTGCACCTCACTGTCAAGGACCAATATAGGATGAAACAATCATATGGGGCTGCCATGTTCCTTGTTCAGAGAGGGATTGTCTGGTATTTCTGGGCTGAACTGACCTTGTTGGAGGGGATCAGACCAATATACTTCAGTAAAGTTCTTGTCTGTGAAAAGTACAGGGCTAAAAGAAGCTGCTTCCAGGTGGTAAATTGCCATAGAACAAGCTAACAAGTTATTGAGATATATATATATATATACAGTATATATATATATATATATATATATATATATATATATATATATATATATATATAGTAATGTGTGGTAACTAACGCCAGCCTAACACCGTACCAGTAAATGGAGGGGGGCCCTTCATGGATACTTGCACTGGGGCCTTGAGCTTCCAGTTACGCCTTTGCCCAGACTGATTCGACCAGGGTTATTCACAAGCCTTTCTCTCACGCAATTGGTTACTATAGAAAAAGTGGCCACAATTCATGAGTAGATGTTCATACAATGCTTAATATGGGGAAAATAATGCACCCCAAAATTTGCAATCTCAGGCGGACAGATTCACTACTTGTGAACCCTGTCCGTCCAGTCAGTGATTAATCTGGCCAATATCTTCTTATCACTGTAGTAAATGCCAAGTCACCTATTCTATATCTTTGACAACTGTAAGAAGTTTTTAAAGTGTTCTGTTGTGTTGTTATAGAATTAGATATCAGCCAAGTCTTAAAATTTTTAAAACAAATTAATATCCTCTTTTTTCTGCATCTATATAGCAATAACCAAACTCCACCCACTAGTTTGTACGAGATAATCTAGTTTGAGCAGTTTAGTTCAACTTGCTCCAAGTAGTGCATTGCTCCTTCAGTAAAGGATGCCAAGAGAATAAAACATATTTGATAATAGATGTAAATTAGATAGTTTCGAACGGAATGCTCTATCTAAACCATAAAAGAAAATGTTTGAGTTTCAAGTCCCTTTTTAAACTCAGGATTTCATTCATAGTAAATTATTATGTGCAAAAAATAAACTGCGTAATATATTTTATTTAACCTATGAAAAGTATGGGGGGAGGGGGTATCTACCACCGTAGAGTAGATCCTGCATTGTCCACAAATTTCCTACATTCTTGATACCTTGAAAAGTCAGCAGGATACATTTCAAATTTTTTGTGCACATAAACCCAACAGGAGTAAAATAATTCTTCATGATAGCTAACCGAAACATGAGTTATATTAAGTAGCGTTATTTATTTATTTATTAAATATAAAATATTGAAAAATTATGAATAATTAACGTAAATAATTATTATAGATGTTCTTAAAAAGTCTAAAAATCATTTAAATATATGTATATTTTGTTGTAACTATAATAATTATTAATTATTATTTAATATTTTTTCAATATTTAATATTTATACAACACGCCTTAAGATACCTAAATCTTCATGTGCAGTAACCCAACAATGCATTAGACCTACAGAGCAAAACCCGAATCGTGTTACACATATTTTACATTCCAATGTTCTCCACATAGAAGAAAATGTTCTCTTTATTTTTAAATATATATTTCTATATATATCTGGTGGTTTTATTGTAAAATATATATGTATACCTATATATCTATATGAATATATACAGGTATAGGTATATATAGATATCTGCATACAGAAAGAGAAGCACTCTACTAGGAATGAACAACAGCTCAGTAGCTTGTTCTATGGCAAGGTACCACCCAGGAGCAGCCTCTTTTAGTCCAATTGTGCTTTTCAGAGAGGAAAACTTTCCCTGAAGTATATCAGTCTGATCCCGTCAAGTAAGGTCAGTCCAGCCCCGAAATACCAGGCAATCTTCCTCTGTACAAGGAAAATGACAACCCCAGACAATCGTTTCGGCCTTCATTGGGCCTTGTTAGTGAGGTGCAATCACATTCCTCTAAGCACATTGGACACCGCATTAGACCTACAGCGAGAAACCCGAAGCGCGTAACACATATTTTACATTGTAGTTTTCGAAAAAAGTTACCGGCATTTCTTTGTTTAAAAGTTCAATCTTTAATTCATTAAGTTAAAATTGGCATTATCATGCCTGACATGTTTCGGCACTTCTGCCTTATTCATAAGCATCGAATAAGGCAGAATAAGGCTTAAGAATAAGGCAGAAGTGCCGAAACATGTCAGGCGTGATTATGCCGATTTTAACTTGATTAATTAAAGATTGAACTTTTAAACAAAGAAGTGCCGGTATAATTCTTGCAAAACTACATTTTGAACTCTCCCTACTAATCTGGCACCTTCCAACTTCCACCAAGTGGCTCAGCAGAAGCTGATTGGAGCACCACTGGTCATGTGAAGGAGGACAGTCTGTGATGCATCAGAACCTCTGTGAGTGAGACAAAACACAGCAGAACAGAGGAAGCGGCTACAAACACTGGATGGCTGATTAGATCCCAGTTGTCATTCTAATGCATGGCAGTATCAGGACACCAAGACAGCGTTACTCATTGACCAAGGAAGACGGCAAGTCACCAGTCGTTTTGGTAGGAGGCTTAGCTGTTTTGGGGTGTAAATCTGCATGCGGAGAAGAGGGATCATTTTATACAGCCAATTGATCCGTGTCAGCTACTTTTGAATTGACTTATGGCTTCAAATCTCTTGGGGCTGATGAGTGTTATTGAACTGGCTTTCAGATGCTTAAATTTGATTATATATTTTACATTCCAATGTTCTCCACATAGAAGAAAATGTTTGTTTTAATTTTTGATGTATATTTATTTATTGTAAAATATATATGTATACCTATATATCTATATTAATATATACAGGTATGATATATATATATAGATATATAGGAATATATATAAAATACAAAGAACAGTATGTGAAGAACATTGGAATGTGAAATATGTATATGAAATACAAAGTATTATGAAATATAAGAAATGTTTATAAAATGCTTTTTGCAGTTTTAAGTATTTGAGTAGAAAGGGCTCCAAACCGTATATATATATATATATATATATATATATATATATATATATATATATATATATATATATATATATATATATATATATATATATACAGGGAGTGCAGAATTATTAGGCAAATGAGTATTTTGACCACATCATCCTCTTTATGCATGTTGTCTTACTCCAAGCTGTATAGGCTCGAAAGCCTACTACCAATTAAGCATATTAGGTGATGTGCATCTCTGTAATGAGAAGGGGTGTGGTTTAATGACATCAACACCCTATATCAGGTGTGCATAATTATTAGGCAACTTCCTTTCCTTTGGCAAAATGGGTCAAAAGAAGGACTTGACAGGCTCAGAAAAGTCAAAAATAGTGAGATATCTTGCAGAGGGATGCAGCACTCTTAAAATTGCAAAGCTTCTGAAGCGTGATCATCGAACAATCAAGCGTTTCATTCAAAATAGTCAACAGGGTCGCAAGAAGCGTGTGGAAAAACCAAGGCGCAAAATAACTGCCCATGAACTGAGAAAAGTCAAGCGTGCAGCTGCCAAGATGCCACTTGCCACTAGTTTGGCCATATTTCAGAGCTGCAACATCACTGGAGTGCCCAAAAGCACAAGGTGTGCAATACTCAGAGACATGGCCAAGGTAAGAAAGGCTGAAAGACGACCACCACTGAACAAGACACACAAGCTGAAACGTCAAGACTGGGCCAAGAAATATCTCAAGACTGATTTTTCTAAGGTTTTATGGACTGATGAAATGAGAGTGAGTCTTGATGGGCCAGATGGATGGGCCCGTGGCTGGATTGGTAAAGGGCAGAGAGCTCCAGTCTGACTCAGACACCAGCAAGGTGGAGGTGGAGTACTGGTTTGGGCTGGTATCATCAAAGATGAGCTTGTGGGGCCTTTTCGGGTTGAGGATGGAGTCAAGCTCAACTCCCAGTCCTACTGCCAGTTTCTGGAAGAAACCTTCTTCAAGCAGTGGTACAGGAAGAAGTCTGCATCCTTCAAGAAAAACATGATTTTTATGCAGGACAATGCTCCATCACACGCATCCAAGTACTCCACAGCGTGGCTGGCAAGAAAGGGTATAAAAGAAGAAAATCTAATGACATGGCCTCCTTGTTCACCTGATCTGAACCCCATTGAGAACCTGTGGTCCATCATCAAATGTGAGATTTACAAGGAGGGAAAACAGTACACCTCTCTGAACAGTGTCTGGGAGGCTGTGGTTGCTGCTGCACGCAATGTTGATGGTGAACAGATCAAAACACTGACAGAATCCATGGATGGCAGGCTTTTGAGTGTCCTTGCAAAGAAAGGTGGCTATATTGGTCACTGATTTGTTTTTGTTTTGTTTTTGAATGTCAGAAATGTATATTTGTGAATGTTGAGATGTTATATTGGTTTCACTGGTAAAAATAAATAATTGAAATGGGAATATATTTGTTTTTTGTTAAGTTGCCTAATAATTATGCACAGTAATAGTCACCTGCACACACAGATATCCCCCTAAAATAGCTATAACTAAAAACAAACTAAAAACTACTTCCAAAACTATTCAGCTTTGATATTAATGAGTTTTTTGGGTTCATTGAGAACATGGTTGTTGTTCAATAATAAAATTAATCCTCAAAAATACAACTTGCCTAATAATTCTGCACTCCCTGTATATATATATATATATATATGAGTATATATAGGTGTATACATGTGTATATATGTATGTTTATACATATATGAATACAAAAATACACATTTAAATACACATATATACACATATATATATACACACATACACATATTTAGACATATACAGTATATATATATATATATATATATATATATATATATATAAATACGTATTGACTGCAATTCTCATCTGTAAGGATTGTGGTGTTATGTTGCTATGGCAACGTCGGCTCTTCCGGTGGACGTCACCGATATGCACATGATGTGATGGGCGTGGCTTAGGGACAAATCCGGAAAGTTTTGCATGCTTTCTGATTGATGTACACAGGTTGGTTATTGTATGTAGGGTATATAAGTGTGTTTTTTGTGCTTAATACTTTATGTCTACTCAAGCCTCCACTAAGGAAAGCTCCTGTGCAAGCTGAAACGTTTGGCAACAGGCCATTCTGCGTTACTTTTTGGATTAAAGGCTTCTGTTATTTACCAGTAACCTGTGTATGCCCGTGTTGGGGTTTTCCAGCCGGCTATGGGATACATCTGAATATATATATATATATATATATCTCCATATAGGCCTTTCCATTCAAACACCTTGTGATGTACCATATACCTTTTAAACCTTATAAAAAATGTTATTAATATTTGTATTAACAATTTTTATTACATAGTGAATATATGAGTGTAACAGTTATTTTTTATGTATTTATGTTGTGTTTGGTGTACATTTTTTTAACTAATTTTCCTTTATGCAAGGACTTAATTTGCAGGAACCTGATGAGCTCCAAAAAAAAAGTTCTCAAGCAAACACGTTTACTTTCAACTTTTAATGTGCACACAAGTTAGCACTGTCACAATATTGGTTATCGCGACTCACGCAAAAGTTTTTTAAACTCCTGAAGGAAATATGGACACACTATGGTCCTTACCTGCCATCAAAATCAATGTTTATTTGTTTTTTTTAATAGGGATCAGTATAACTAACAAGCTACAGAACATACACATTGAAGAGATTTCTCCAACCTGTTCTGCAGTGTTTTTGACGTAGTTGTGGTGCTAGAGACAAATCCTTTAGAGTGCTATATATGGACATTTACATTTGAAATCACTTGTGTAATTTTCAAATTTGGAGGGTCATGTTCATTTTCAATTGTTCTTTCTAAGTATTGTACAGAGCCAGAGATAAGAAAGGGAAAAATTTAAATGATAAGATAACAAGATCTGATCTGTTTGCAAGCTTAGCCTATTTTGATGGGCTGTGGTTTCAAAGAGGAAGTCCAGCTATTTATTTTGCAACAATAAGCATAAAGAAGCTATTTCTCATACATTTTATAAGCTGCAGCTGATATAACAAGTCATGGGGAACACATTCAGGGAAAAAACTATTTTACAGTGAACTGTCCCTTTAAAGTCAGAATTAAACTTTCATCATTCAGATATAACATGCAATTTTATGAGACTTGCCAATTGACTTCAATTATCAATCTTTTTATATGCACCAGCATAGAGTTCATAGTGTATACGCCTGTGATTGGTTGATAGCTGTCACATGATACAGGGGGGCTGCAAAATGACGTAACTCTTGAAAGTGTTATTTCATTGTCTTTTTATTATGTATTTGTTGATTACACAATTATACTTTAAAGGGACAGTCTACTCCAGAATTGTTATTGTTTAACACCAAAAATGTTATTGTTAAAAAAGATAGATAATGCCTTTATTACCCATTTCCCAGTTTTGCATAACAAACACGGTTATATTAATATAATTTTTACCTCTCTGATTACCCTGTATCAAACCCTCTGCAGACTTCCCCCCAAATTTCAGTTCTTTTGACAGACTTGCATTTTAACCAATCAGTGTCCTCTAAGTAACTCTACTGATGTAAGCACAATGCTAACTATACAGCACACATGAACTAATGCCCTCTAGCTATGAAAACTGTCAAAGGCATTCCGATAAGAGGGCTTAGAAATTAGCATATGAGCCTACCTATGTTTAGCTTTCAATTAAAAATACCAAGAGAACAAAGCAAAGGTGATGATAAAAGTAAATTGGAAATTTGTTTAAAATGACATGCCCTATCTGAGTCATGAAAGTTTAATTTTGACTAGACTGCCCCTTTAAATTAAAGACATAAAACAATCTACAGTGTATTTAAAGGACCAGTCAACACAGTAGATTTGCATAATCAACAAATGCAAGATAACAAGACAATGCAATAGCACTTAGTCTGAACTTCAAATGAGTAGCAAATTATTTTAAAAGTTATGTCTATTTCCACTCCCCCTGTACCATGTGACAGCCAACAGCCAATCACAAATACATACACGTTTAGTCTGTGAATTCTTGCACATGTTTAGTAAAAGCTGGTGACTCAAAAAGTGTAAATATAAAAAGACTGTGCACATTTTGTTAATGGAAGTAAATTGGAAAGTTGTTTAAAATTGCATGCTGTATCTGAATAATGAAAGTTTAATTTTAACTTGAGTGTCCCTTTAAGACGAATAGTAAGCAGCAGTCTGTAAGTTGTGGGTTTCCTCTGGCTGAGCCCTCTATAGTTCTTCAACATCCTCATTATCACTGCAATTAAATCAGGCTCCCCAGACTGAAATTGATCCCATCTCATTCCTCCAAGGTTTAAGAATAAAGACCAATTCTCAAAGGACCTCCAGATGTTTCTTCAAGAAAAGAGAATACAAAAATATGATCCATTAGAGGTGGTGAAACAAGCAGTTTAGCATCACACAAGATATAGTCCACCTAGACTGCTATAATCCGTTTACATTTTTTTTTCTTTAATTAATTTTGTTTTAGATTTTCTGATGAGATTTAGCAAATTAAATGTAACTACCACATTCAACTTGTGTTTTATAAAAACTGTCTACACTGAATTATTTAAATTCAATAATTAGAAATTTCCACTAGTAAATAATTCCAGTGTAAATCTAAGAAATTGGTAACTTTTTCTCTCTTGATAATATTTTTTTTACCCAGGTGAAATTTTATATATATGAAATGTGATATATATATATATATATATATATATATATATATATATATATATATATATATATATATATATATATATTATAATAATCAGCACTATTTGTATCAAAGGGACAGTAAACGTTCTGTTATGGAAAATGTCCTACATACTTACCCCTTGTAATACTTTTTATGCATACCCCACATCTAGATTCTCTTATGTTCAATACATTTTATCTGAAGTCAGCATTTATGGGACTTCCATGGCTGCCCAAGTGCTTTAGGCTTTTTTTCTATTTGAATTCATGGAGTGGTACAGCCAATCAGAAGTCTGTACCTCCTTTCCATTAAAATGTAGAAGGACATTCTATAGAAGTGTCTCTACACAGAGGCTAAGTTCACAGCCGCTTGTGACCAGAAACTTGCTTTATTCTATGATGCTTTCAGCACACTTTTACTTGTGTGTACTGCCTAAAGACTTCATAATGAATAAATAAAAACATCAGCATCAGATGGGCTTATAGTAACCAAAATGCAAACTTTGGATTAACAATATATATATATATGTAAAAAATATGAATCTGGATGTGAGGTATGCATGAAAGGTACTACCAGTAATAAGTACATGTAAGGACACTTTCTATAAATGAACATTTATTGTCCCTTTAATAATTATACATATCTCAGAAACTAAAGCTGCTTGGACTGATTGCAAACAAAGATTTGATTAAAATTAGATTCCAACACACTTAGACTACGTAACAAAGCCCTTATTTCTAAATGCATTCTTTATTATTTATATAGATAATAAAGATAGATACTTTAACATAAATGTAAAAATAAGACAGTTTTCAGAAAGTAGCACAATTTGCTTTCTATGGATTATATCTATTTGAAAGAGAGACCTCATTAAGGGAATAAGCCTCTATTATAATAACTCTAATATGTAAATTCTCAACTCCTTCAAAATGAAGTGCCTTGTTCTTCAAATTCCAAAGACCACCATAAATCTACAAACAAATGTGCATTAAATAATCATAAAACACAGTAACTGGTCATAACATTTCTGTATGGAGAACAAAAGAAGCACTCACAGGTTATTGGCACCGAAGGCAAAAAAAAGTGCCAGAGACAAGGATCAAAATGGAAGTAGGGTGACAAGGACAAAAGGCTACTGTTCCAAAGAGACGAGACAGAGGTAGAATGAGGTGATAAAACAAAGAGAACTTGGAAGATTAGGAAGAAATAAAAAGGAGGGGGCAGGCCAAGAGACAGATTGTTCAGCCTCCAATCATATCATGAATTAGTACACGTGTAATAAATAAATAGATATAGGAAGAGCAATGAGTATACTCAAAGGAAGCAGTGGTTTAACAATAATATATACATAGCGGTAGAAAAGTATCAAAATAGTATACTAGTCAAGGGAGAACATTTACTAGACTAGAAGAAATATATATACGGTATATATATATGTCAATTCAGGAACATGTTTGCTTGTATTAAATGGGTCACCTTTTTAAAGGGATTAAGTTAAGCTCAATTGGAGATTTTATTGTAAATCAGGTAGGATCTGTATAGGTTGAACTCAATGGACTTCTTTCAAACTCATCTACTATGAAGAAAAAAGTGAAAACTATGGCTTTTTTACGCGCGTCGGGTTGCACTCGTATTACAAGTTGAAAGAAAAAAAAGTTGAACTTAGAATATTGCAACCGCTTTAACGTATTCTCCCATAGATCTCAATGGAGCACAAAACCATACTCGAACACTAACTCTATCACTTTATTCAATTGCGCTAAATCTGATTTTATGAATATTTCACATTCCAATGTCCTTCACATACATAACAATGTACTTATTATTGTAAATACATACACACATATATAAACTATACTTGTATGTCTATTCCTAAAGATATATAGGTATAGATATGTATTTTACATGAACAGTATTAGATAGATTAGAAATATATATTTATTAATAAAAAGTACATTATTTTCTATGTTAAGAAAATATAAGTAACGTGTTTTGGGGAAATAGGGAATTACATTTGCCCCATGAAAGAAGATTTTTTTTTTACTGCAATTATTTTTCAATAATCAATAGCCAAACCCCAGCCACCATTTGCCTTATTTGGAAGACCAAATCTGGGCTTCAGTCTGCAGACAACAAGGCTAGCCCATCGTAGTATAAGTTAGTATAAAATGAATTGCTTTGCAGCTATCTGATAAAGCCAATTAGAGACAGACATATAGCAGGGTTAGCCTTGATAAGTCAGCAGGGTGCATGCCAAGGTCCTTAGAATTAGATATTGCTCAATTTTCAGCGCTAAATTACATAAAAAGGTGGGACATAAATAATGAAACTATATATATATATAAGTTGCTTTATTATACATAACTGAACATTTTATATAAAAATCTCAAGGTGTTTACAGTCCCAAACTAAGATCTTTGCCATTGTTTTAGTGTAATGGTTTTATAATTGTCAGACTACAGGGTACATATTTTGCTGATTTGATTTCATGGCTCTACAAGTTTAACTTGTTGGCACAATATAGCTGATAATTATAATATCAGGGGGAGAGTTATCAAGCAGTTGATGTTGCTTGCTCCACCTGAGGTTTCAGGAGGTCCACCTAAAATCTAAGTTAAGAAGCAGCGCTGCTCCTTAACTTGTCCGCCACCTTTTACGATCGGTATGATTAACACCCCCTGCTAGCGGCCAATTAGCCACGAATGTGCAGGGGGCGGCATTGCACAAGCATTTCACAATAAATTCTTGTGCAATGTTAAATGCCGACAGCGTATGCTCTAGGCGGACATGATTCGCTACAGCAAATCATGTCCGCACGGTCTTTAATAAATTGACCCCTAAGAATTAATAATATTTAAATTAATTAAATAATTTTTTCCAAGCACAACTAATTGACAAGTTATCAATCATATAAAATTATTTTAATAATTATGGGGGGGGGGAGACAAAATGACTTCAAATAAAGACTGTTGCCATTAGAAAGCCTTTGTGATCTTTGATCTTGAAGTTTGTATTACTGCTCATTTTGCCATGAAATAATCAGAAACTATAGTGGGGGAAAAATGTATTGTGTTACATTTGACCGTGTGTATTTATTGTCAAATCATAATAAGAATAACAGCGACAACAACAATAACAATAATAATAATACTTCTAACAAATGTTTGGTTTGCTAAATTTACTTTGCAAAATTATGAATAGTAATGTAAATAGACACAAAACATAGGCATTAAATGGAGAACCTCAAATACATATAAGTGAATATCTGATTCAGTTTGAATATTCTTATTGTTACATGTTTATATTCAGATAAAGGGTTGCTAGAAAATCATACACTGGTAAACCATGAGTATGGTCCAAACAGCATCATGTTTTTGTTGCATCATTTGGTGCATATGTTTTAAATGGTTGCGTCTATTTATTCACTTGGACAGCAGCCATCTTTGCCTACTTATTGGAGTTCTATCCTGGATGTGCTTAGCTTTGTGCTGTTCAATTACTGACCTTGCCTGTACCAAGACCATTCTCCTGTTTGTCTAGTTCACAGATTGCTTGTGAGTTGTCAGTTCTTGCTTGAACTTGACTACCCAATGGGATCTTATTCTGTGTTTATGTAACCACATGTTGCTGACTTCTGCCTAAACTGGCCTACCCCATGGATATAGTTCTGTACTTCATCACCTGATAGTTGCTGACCTATGCTTGAATTTGACTATGCCTCAGAACTTGTATTTATTAAATCTGGTGGATCACAACCTCAGTCCCATCCAGTGTGTTGTGATAGTGTCAGTACAATCACTTGTCAGACCCTGGGTCCTAACTTAAACAGACAATTACTAAGTGAAGGAATCAGTGGCAATTCCATACTCAATGCAGGCTCTTCTCAAATCTATCCCTCCATCACTGAGAGGATATATAGTAATGACACTACAGCAAACTTACCTACATTGTGTATGACCAGAGCATTTTTTCAAAGGTCTACCATAATTCAAACGTTGTTTCAAATCACCACAGTTAAAAGTGCATTGTTAATATAAATTTTGAAAATGTTTGCAATAGGCTGAACATTGAATTTGAACGTGTTTCAGTTTTTCATAGTTGTTATTAAGCTTCTATATAATTTTTAAATAGTTTCCCTCTATTTGTATTATGGGAAACAAACATGGGCATCATCTGACTTTAAGAAAATGAACCAGGGTGTCACATTGGAAAAAAAAGTTTGCAGTTAGTACAATAAATGTATTAAATGTTTTTTTTTTCTTTAGAAATGTAAATAAGTTAATATTTGCAGAATTATACTACTGGAATATGTTGTGGTTCTTGGCAACATAGGCGTACATGGGGAGAGACAATACACTGCAAATGTTCTCTTGTATTGTTCTTGTTGCATCTTGGTACCCACATGGATCACTCTTTTTATACCATTGGGCCACATTTTAAAAAATGAATGTGCTTTTCATGTGTACAACAAGCAAGTCTTTCATGCTGTACATGTTGCTACTAATTATTATGCTCTGGGAATTTTATTTGTATTTATTTTATTTTTTTCTGCAGACACCTGTACTTGACAAGTTCTGATCAAGCCATGTCCACATGTGGTTCAGTACATGAGATATGAGTTTCAAGAACACACAAGTAGATGTAATGTAAAAGTAGTGTGAAGAATTAAATAGAATCGTGATAAATTAGGAAGATAGCAGGCTTATTTATCCACTTTCTCTCTTTTGTTTCACACAAATAAAAACAAATCAAGGTCCAAGGTGACTTTACCTTTATGTCCAAGTTCCTAGGAGATAACCTTTAGCCCACTGTGGCACATCCCAGAAGACGATTCAATTATGCAATTGTAAACTAAATAACCTTACACTTTTAGAAAATGTTGTTGGTCATTTGGTACTTATCTGCTGCAAAAATCTATGGCCAAGATTACGAGTTTTGTGTTAGAGGCTATGCGGTGCTAACGAGCAGTTTTCACTCATCGCTCACTTACTTGCAGCACTGGTATTACGGGTTTTCAGAAAGAAGTGGTCCTCCAGACGGGCAGAAGTCTTCATCCAGACGGCATCTTCTATCTTCATCCATCCGGCACGGAGTGGGTCCATCTTCAAGACATCCGACGCGGAGCATCCTCTTCCTCCGACGACTAAAGCTGAATGAAGGTACCTTTAAGTAACGTCATCCAAGATGGCATCCCTTAGATTCCGATTGGCTGATAGAATTCTATCAGTCAATCGGAATTAAGGTAGAAAAAATCCTCAGCCAATAGGATTAAAGTTCAATCCTATTGGCTGATCCAATCAGCTTGCATTCTATTGGCTGATTGGAACAGCCAATAGAATACAAGCTCAATTCTATTGGCTGATTGGATCAGCCAATAGGATTGAACTTCAATCCTATTGGCTGATTGCATCAGCCAATAGGATTTTTTCTGCCTTAATTCCGATTGGCTGATAGAATTCTATCAGCCAATCAGCCAATCGGAATCTAAGGGATGCCATCTTGGATGACGTCACTTAAAGGTACCTTCGTTCAGCTTTAGTCGTCAGATGAAGAGGATGCTCCACGTCGGATGTCTTGAAGATGGACCCGCTACGCGCCGGATGGATGAAGATAGAAGATGCCATCTGGATGAAGACTTCTGCCCGTCTGGAGGACCACTTCGCCCAGCTTGGATGAAAACTTCTCCCGGCTCCTTTGAGGACTTCGGCCCGGCTTGGATGAAGACTTCTCCCGGTAAGTTGATCTTCAGGGGGATAGTGTTAGTTTCTTTAAGGGTGTATTGGGTGGGTTTTATTTTTAGGTTAGGGACTTTGGGCTGCAATAGAGCTAACTGCCCTTTTAAGGGCAATGCCCACCCAAATGCCCTTTTCAGGGCAATGGGGAGCTTAGTTTTTTCTAGATAGTATTTTATTTGGGGGGTTGTTTGTGTGGGTGATGGGTTTTACTGTTGGGGGGGTTGTTTGTATTTTTTTTTTTTACAGGTAAAAGAGCTGATTACTTTGGGGCAATGCCCCGCAAAAGACCCTTTTAAGGGCTATTGGTAGTTTAGTTTAGGCTAGGGTTTTTTTTTGGGGGGGGGGCTTTTTTATTTTAATAGGGCTATTAGATTAGGTGTAATTAGTTTAAATATCTGTAATTAGTTTATTATTTTCTGTAATTTAGTGTTTGTTTTTTATGTACTTTAGCTAATTTAATTTAATTTAGGTTATTGTATTTAATTTATTTAATTATAGTGTAGTGTTAGGTGTTAGTGTAACTTAGGTTAGGTTTTATTTTACAGGTACTTTTGTCTTTATTTTAGCTAGGTAGTTATTAAATAGTTAATAACTATTTAATAACTATTCTATCTTAGGGTTTATTTTATAGATAAGTATTTAGTTTTAAATAGGAATAATGTAGTTAATGATAGTAATTTTCTTTAGATTTATTGTAATTATATTTAAGTTAGGGAGTGTTAGGGTTAGGGTTAGACTTAGGTTTAGGGGTTAATAACTTTTAATATAGTGGCGGCGACGTTGGGGATGGCAGATTAGGGGTTAATAACTAGTATGTAGGTGTCGGCGATGTTGGGGGCAGCAGATTAGGGGTTAATACATATAATGTAGGTGGCTGCGGTGTCCAGAGCGGCAGATTAGGGGTTAATAATTATAATGTAGGTGTTGGCGATGTCAGGGGTGGCAGATTAGGGGTTAATAAATATAATGTAGGTGTCGGCGATGTTGGGGGCAGCAGATTAGGGGTTCATAAATATAATGTAGGTGGCAGCGGTGTCCGGAGCGGCAGATTAGGGGTTAAAAATTTTATTATAGTGTTTGCGATGCGGGAGGGCCTTGGTTTAGGGGTTAATAGGTAGTTTATCGGTGTTAGTGTACTTTTTAGCACTTTAGTTATGAGTTTTATGTTACGGCGTTGTACCATAAAACTCATAACTACTGACTTTTAAATGCGTTAGGGATCTTGACAGGGTAGGGTGTACTGCTCACTTTTTTGGCCTCCCAGGACAGACTCGTAATATCAGCGCTATGGAAGTCCCATAGAAAAAAGACTTTACGAAGTTTATGTAAGTCATTTTGCAGTAAGGCCAAAGAAGTGTGCGGTGACCCTAAACCTTCAAGACTCGTAATACCAGCAGACGTAAAAAAGCAGTGTTAGGACAACTCGTAATCTAGCCGTATGTTCCTAAGCATTTTTTGAAAATTACTAAAGTTTGCAGAAATATCATAATAAGGGAAAACACCACCATATAAAAATAGCTACTCAAATGACATGTTTATATAATTTTCTTTTGCATACATGTTAAACAGTAGTACGGGAGTCATTATTCCCTAAATATTTCCAACACACATTTTATGGTTCCACATATAGGGGCCGATTTATTATATGGCGGGCGGACATGATTGGCTGTCGGCATTTATCATTGCACAAGCATTTCTTGAGAAATGCTTGTGCAATGTCGCCCTCTGCACATTCGCGGCCAATCGGCCGTTAGCAGGGGGTGTCAATCAACCTGATCGTATCTGATCGGGATGATTGCAGTCCGCCACCTCAGAGGTGGTGGATGAGTTTAGGAGCAGAGGTCTTATGACCGCTGCTTCTTAACTCCTGATTCCGCTGAGCCTTAAGATATCGTGCAAGCAATAATGTTTTCCCCCAAAGAAGTCAATGAAGTAAAAAGAGTGGAAAAAAACACCCTACTCGCGCGCAATCAAAATTCTCAAGTGCACTAACCCAACATGAAAATATGAACATTTCACAATGTTCTTCATATAGAAGATTATATTCTATTTATTCATGAATACACATTTCTATTTATATATGTTTGCATAAATATATATTTATACCTATAAATAGATTAATATATATAGATATATACAGATATAAAAATACATAGAACACATTCCCTTATGTGAAGAACATTGGAATGGAAAATATTTACAGTAAATACACAATATAACACTTTATTAAATATGAATATTGCATAAATATGTTTTTACATGTTTTCATATACTTAACTGCAAAGGGTTCCAATGCACTTATATATATGTCTATATATGTGTACATACGTATTTATGTGTTTATATGTTTATATGTGTCTGTAAATACATATATACACAAATAAATACATATGTACACATATAAATACAAACACATATACATATTTATACATGTATATGTTTGTAGCTCAATGTTAAAGCCGCTTGCATGCTTTTTTTTCCTAACACCTGAGACCTTATATCTTTGAGCCATTATAACTTTTGTGCGCAATATTTTTTTAATAATAATTTTTTATTAGATAGTGTTATTATGAGTGTAACTATACTTTGTTACATATTTTTTATGTGTTTTGTGACACTTTTTTGTTTCGAAAAACAGTTAACCAGAGCTCTGAGGACGCGGTAATCATTTTAGCTTAAATCGCCACTGCCTTGAGCGATCGCATCAACTTGTAATACAAGTGCAAACACTCGCGATAAACCCTTTATCGCTCACACGTTCTCCTTTTTCATGCTGTGTTAAGGGAATAGGGACTCCTTCGGAGCCACTGCCTCACATGCATAAAATACATTAGGTAGATGACGGACATTTTTATGCTAATTACCTACTAATGAAAGGGGGTATGAGGCCCAGCAATGGAAAGAAGGGTGTCTCCTTTTCCAAACGGTTGTCTCATACCTTCTGTGTTTTATGTGGGGAATAAAGGTTTTAGGCCATGTGCCCATCTGAAACTGCACTAGTGGTTACATTAAAGGCATAACATAATCTATACTTAAGAATAAGGGTAAACAGCCTGTAAGTTGTAATTGTGATACTGTATTAATGGTCCTTTATTTAGGACAGGTAAATGCCAATACCACAGTGATTGGCTGCAAATTATAGGGTGCTGTATCCAGTTATTTTAAAGGGAGGAATTCTCTCTTTAACAGGGCAGGCTTAATTGTGCTGCCTGGGTCTGAGAATGAAATTACGCCCTCTCAGTAGTAACATTACTTTTGTCCCACCTTGAATGATGCCCCTGACTGGTTCTGTGTCTTTGAGCATGATGAGATTATGTTGCTGGGAGTCTGCAACTTCCCCGACGGAGACAGAGAACAGGAGTGGTCTGGGTGTGACAGTGACTGACTCAGTCACTGAAGTGATGCCCCTTGTCAAGTCCTGCCTAGGTCCATTGGACCCACTTGGTCCCATAGTTGAACCGGCAAGGGAGTTTAATGTTGGTGCTTTATAAATAAATAAATAAATAAATAAATTATAATAATAAGTGTTTTTTTTTAACAGTGGGCACTATTAAAGTCTATAAAGAGAAGAAGTTAACATGGTCACGATATCCAAAGTCCTTAAGTTAGCACATGTTGAGTTTTGCTTGTGCACAACTTCCTTTCCAGTTGTAATACGCGTGCTAACCTGCCTGCATTAAAAGTTTAATGCGAAAACTTTATTTTGCACACCACTTGTAATCTATCCCTACTATGGGCGAGATTACATATATACGGTGCAGGCTTCAGTGCAAGCGCTGCAACCTGCGCCGCCCGTAATTTCACCTTGCACATAGGGGTATTAGATATAGGGCTCCGGCAGTTCAAGTGCCGTAAGTCTGATAACTAGAGATGTCTAGAAATTAGCGTAAATACAAATTTCTGGAGTCGCCAGTGACTTAAGGCACTTTAGAAACTGCCGGCGCCTAAGAAAAGTAAAAAAGATATAAATTCTCCCGCAAAAGTCTAACACGCCTCCCAAAAATAATCCCGACACGTAAAACCCTATATTCGCCATCAAACCCACATCGGAACTAATAAAAGTATTAACCCCTAAACCGACAACCCCCCACAATGCAATAAGCCTAATTAAACTATTAACCCTTATATCCGCTATCAAACCCACACCGCAAGTAATAACTAAAGTATTAACCCCTAAACCGCCAAAGCCCACAACACAAACTACCTATTAAAGTTTTAACCCCTAAACCGCCAAAGCCCAAAATGCAAACTACTTATTAAAGTATTAACCCCTGACTTCCGGTGGGCGGGTTTGCTGGATGGCAGCAAGATTCTGAGGCTCCGTAACTTGGTGGCATTATATAAAATATACCTGCATTTGCCTCGCACATCCAGCCCCCCACGACTTCTGTCTTGCTGGGATACCTCCCCTAGATATCGCCAGCCGACTTTTTCTAAGTGCCGGGCGCACCATCAGCCCGAGCCCTCGGAGGTACCGCTAGGAGAGCGCAACGGATCCGCCATCTTGGATGTACCAGACAGGCCGGCTGGCTACTTACACTGAATGTGAGCGGGGACGGTGAGTAGCGATCACGCTAGAACCAATTAAGAGACCGGGTCTCGCCTGTCTGCTGCCCTTGACCCTGCGGTGTGGAGACACTGTTTAAAAGACAAGAAAAAGCCACACAGAGACGGTGAGGCCTAGTGAAGGGGCCACGTGGGTGACTGTTGGAGCACTGTGAAATTTTACACCCTGCATTGTGGCGATTGAAGAAACCCCCTCAGGTCAGATAATATATATACAGACATCAAGCACAGTTGTATTACACCCTACTGTTGATCTGCCTAATTAGAGACTCCTGCTGATTTGTGACCAGGCTCAGTTTTTTCTTATATATAGCACAAGACAGATAACAGCCTACAAGTATCTGACTGTGAGGAATTGGCATTGTGTGTTGGGAACTTTGTAATCTGCAACTCTGATGACAGGGGAATACTCCTTGAACACATACAGTGCCCACCTTATTCTATATATACACTGTTAACTTTATTGAACACCCTGATGAAAGTGGATAAATACTTTTTCAAACTGACCTCCCCTCAGAGTGACACCATGAGCCAGAAGAATAAAAACAGTGATAGAAAATCCAAATATCAAGCGGAGACTCAGGCGGTGGTAGAGACAAGCCCTGAGTCCAGTTCTAAGAACATTGGAGATCAGACCCAGCTCATGAAAGAGTTAAAATCCTTTTTTTTTGCCCAATATGGAGACCCTGCAGGCGGGTCTAGATACCCTGACGAGTGAAGACAGACAATACTCTACACGCCTTTCTGACGCAGAGGGCCGTTGGATATCGAAAGAGCCCACAGAGTGGGCCCTGAGCGAGGTCTGGAGAATGGTAATGCGAAACCGAGGCAGCTGATCTTTAGATGCCTTCATTTCCAGGAGAAGCTGAAAATCTTAAGAGCTTATCGAATGCAGAAAGAAGTCCTATATGAGGGTAACCGACTTTTGCTGTTCCAAGACTTCTCCACAGAAGTCACTAAACAACGCAAAGATTTCTCACCACTCTGCTCACGCCTCTACGAGCAAGGCCGACAGGTGGCATTGCTATTCCCAGCTAAACTTCGCTTGCAAACCTCCTCTGGCCCTAAATTTTTCCACTCCCCCCAGGCAGTGGAGAGTTACCTGGAATCGGAGAGACGACAGAATGAAGCTGGTTGAAGTATAAGGACATGAGCTAATACGTAACTATATCTTGTTTTTACCTCATTATGGTTAAGATGACCCAGGGATGTTTCTCTACAGGCACCCGGGAAGGCTGTGCTTGCATGGTCCCATTAGTGCCGCACCTGTTGTGCCAGTTTGGGTTAAGAGACTTAAAGTTAAATATGTTTTATAGTTGTTTAATTATTTTACTAAGGTTGATAGCGCTTAGATTGAGAGTCATACCCTATTTGTTCACTAGTCTAAACGCAAATGGAGAGGTACCACATTACTACATTATTATGCAGACAATTGAACTAAATATCTTGAATGATGCTTTAGCCCCCACTGATCCTTGTGACACCCTATGGCACCTGGATAGCTGTTTGGCTCGCCTATGGCCCATCCCTTGCAAACAGACTGCACCTTATCCAACCCTTCTCATATGCTGTACAGGCCCTCCCAATGGACAGATTGGTGCGGAGGGAATTCGCTGTATACCACTATATATGTCAATGCTCATTAATGTTCCACATGCATGTTAGAACTTTATCCTTGCATTGTACCTGTATATACCCTTTATTGTTTGCAGCTATATTTCTACCAGCTAAGTGCTTTCATTGCTGCATGTGGAGAGTATGTGTGCGATTTAGAAGCCTGTTACAGCTTAGTGGATGTGTCATGAATGAATGCATGCTTAAACATCAGTCAATGCCTCATGCACCCATGATAATTTTAATGCTCATGTTTTTCTTCTACTGCTCCAGTGTATACTTCTCTGCCGGGTGGCGGCTGAATAACTGTCTGGTTCTCCTATGGCCCGCCTTGCAGATATGCCCCACATATAATGCTGCCTCCTTACATGTTATGTTCACTCTAATTGGGGGCAGACTTGTGTTAAGGGAGACTACTGGGCACCAGCACTTGTGGGTGACTGCTCATTTATTTCCCACAGGCATATTGAAACTGTATTGTCGCAGGATGTACTGTGAATTTCTTTGCACTGTTCATGATCATTTGTCTGTCCATTGTGTCCCTTTGCTGCTGCATGAGTTATTATGTTTGTTTTGTACTTGGGCATCCTGGCTATATGCCTATGTCAATTTTAATCTTCATTTTATTGCCATGTTGCACGAAGGTACACTCCTTTCTTCTTTCCTAGGTCAAGTGGAGGCACAGGGGGTAGAAAGGGACATAGTTAATCTTTATGTGGGGATGACCAAACTAGCAAATAGGGGAATTTTGTATATAGGCATGGACGTAGGTACACTTACAACTTTGAATAAGATCACGCCACTGCTACCCAAATACTATACACACCAGTACACACCTACCCATAAAATGACACTGGGTCTGCGGGGGTGGGTTTCCCCTCTTTTTTTTTTCTTTCTTTCTTTCTTTCTTTCTTTCTTTCTTTCTTTCTTTCTTTCTTTCTTTCTTTCTCTTTCTTTCTTTCTTTCTTTCTTTCTTTCTTTCTCTCTTTCTCTTCTTTTTCTTCCTTCTCCTCTCTCTCTCCCTCTTCTCTCCCATTCTCCCCTCCTCTTTTTCTATCTTCCTCTTCCCCACCCCCCCTCTTTCTATTTCCCCCCATCTATATACTCTTCATGACGTTTACTGGGAATGACGCTTAAATTGACATCCTGGAACGTGGGAGGTATTAACTCCCCGGTGGAGAGGAGATCGGTTCTGTCCCACTTGCGGAAACTAGACTCTGACATTGCGTTTCTTCAAGAGACCCATTTGACAGACTCTGAACATGATAAACTGCAACAGGCATGGGTGGGATCGGTCTCCTACCTTTCATATACTAGCTCTAGTAGAGGCCTGGCTGTCCTTTTTGGCAAACGTTTATCAGTAGAAATACTACGCACATACAAAGATGGAGAGGGTAGATTTCTGATATTGGAGATCAAACTCCAACATGACACTTACACTTTCTGTAACATATATGCCCCTAACTCTAAGTCAATAACCTTCTGGGACTCATTAATTCAAGCACTGACCCCTTTTTCAGGGAACCCACTTATAATTGGGGGAGATTTTAATCTTGCCCCAAGCCCCCAATTAGATAGGTCTTGGCTTGGTTCCGCAGATGCCGGGGCTGAGCCTCCCAGGTACAGAGGGAAATTTGAATTTAAAGTCTTTGCTAAATTGCAAACAGACTTGGCGGTGTGCGACATATGGAGAAAGCGACACCCCTTGGATAGGGACTAAACATGCTTGTCGAAGGCGACGGGCTCGTTGTCTAGGATAGACATGTTTTGGATATCAGACTCTCTGATACCTAGAGTGGACCGGGAAAAAATATACTCGATCCTGCTCTCAGATCATGCCCCAGTGGGACTGGTACTGAAGCTTAATAAACCCAGACCAAACAAAAATACGCTTAGATTCCCGTCATACTTGATGACTTCAGAGGCTTTCCAAAAATATCTCATACATTGTTGGAATGATTACTATACGGACAATCATCAACACCTAAGCAGACCACAGCTGTTCTGGGACACCGTCAAAGCGGTCCTTACTGGACATATCATTTCATATGTAGCCAATTTGAGACACAGAGTACAGCAAAAATATAATGAGTTGCAAAAAATCTTAGAACACTCTTACCAGAGGTACAGTGCAATTAAATCTAGAGAGGCGTACAATGCGTTTATATTGGCAAAAGAAGAGCTAGACGCTTTCTTAAAGCAGAGAGCGGCGTCTGACTTATTGAAAACGGCAGCCAGATTCCATAGATATGGCAGCAGATCGGGCAAACTACTTGCCAACTTGGTAAACAAGAGGGAGGGGGGACGGGAGGTTGCGGACCCCAGTGACCAACCTAAGACGTGTGCTCCACGTCATCAATTACTACTGGGAGAGGGAGCATTCCCACCCGGGGAAGGCAAACTCGGAGGCCTTTCTCCTGTCTTTGGATGCGGAGAAGGCCTTCGACCGCGTTGAGTGGCCCTACCTTTTTGACACCCTGAATCGGTTCAATTTCAGAGGCGCCTATTTAGAGGCACTGAGGAAGCTCTATTCCCCACCTGATGCCCAAATCTTAGTCAACGGATGCTTCTCTTCAGGTTTTTCTCTGGGGAGAGGCACTAGACAGGGTTGCCCACTCTCTCCCCTGATTTTTGACCTGGCCTTGGAGCCTTTGGCTCTGAGACTAAGACAGGTTTTCCCGGGAGTGTCGCTGGGCAGTGTGACGTTACACTTAGCGTTGTATGCCGACGACATGATGCTATTCGTGGACTCCCCCACGGAATCCATCCCTACTATTCTAGACTCGCTGGAAAGGTTTGGACAATTTTCAGGCTATAAGATAAATACCGATAAATCGGAGATGCTGTGGCTGCACAAGAAATCCTTAGAGTCTACTACGTACCCATTTGTGGAAGTGACAGATTTCCTCACATACCTAGGTATTAACTTACATCGAAACCCACATAAAATATATATATATTTCCATGTCAGGAATTTATCAAGAAATACTCCGAAAACATACCACCAAAGTTCAGGGAGAGTTACTGGAGAGAATGAACTCAGACACTACACATGAGATTTCCATCCAGGATATCCAAACCAGTCTCACAAAAGCCAAATCGGTGACTTTGGCACTGGCTTTGAGGGAAGCACAGATTAGATTGATCAATAGAGACTACATCACTCCTAGTAGAAGAGCTAGATGGAACCCTGAATTCCCTAACAAATGTGTGAAATGTCAGATTCCCGACCCCTCCTTAGCACATTACTTTTTTGACTGCCCTTTGATCAGGTGATTTTGGGGTCGTCTGCAATATTGGCTTAAAACCAACTTGGGTATTGAAATCTCCTTCAACCTCACAAATATATACTTTTTTACATGGTCCACTGTACCTAACAGAACACAACCTATATTGACACTTTGTACACTACTAGCAAGACACTGCATACTAACGTTGTGGTGCTCTAACCGCGCCCCCACTATACCACAATTTAAGAAAACACTACTTAAACACCTATTCATTGAGAGACAGGATGTATGTTGGGACACCAGACATAGATTATTACCTTTTTTAAAGAAATGGACATGCTTTTTGGAAAAGCTGCCCTCTGGACAACAGAGCCAAATTCTCAAACCATTCGCACATCATGAAATATTGCTAGAAGCAACACTCAGGGGGGAATGGACAGCAGTGATAGCGGAGAGACCCTCCCAAAATAGAACTGGGGACGCAGAGACAATTCTCATTGAATCCTTATTCTGATCCTCCTTTTTTTTTTTTTTTTTTTTTTCCTTTCTTCCCCTCCTCCCACCCCCACAGATGTACCTGCCCAAATACCTTCTTCATATTTCACATAATTGGGACCTATCAGAAGCCATTGGGATGAAATTTCTCAACCTTAGTTTAGTTAAGTTGTTATAAGTTAGAGATTTAGGTTAGGATTTTCTCTGCATTAAATTACAAAATTTACTGAGGGATACGTGCAAAACACCAGTAGAAAGGTGCACATTTAAGTTTACAACCAACAGATCGACAAAGCATCACTAATATGTAAACAGCTTCTTGAACAAGTTCAGATGATATATTGTATATTACTGCTATCTTAATTCTCTCTTTGCCGTGAATTTCAAGATGACCGGAAACATGTACTCATTTCTCTGCTGTAAGACAAATGGATGTATTTGTGGATTATGTAACATTTTGTTGTATTCTCAGTATTAATAAAAAGAATAAAAAAAAAAAAAAAAAAGTATTAACCCCTAAACCGCCAAAGTCCACAATGCAAATAAATAATTACGTTACTAAGCCCCCTAACCTAACACCTCCTAAATTAACACCCCCTAACCTAACACCCATTAAATGAACCCAAATTACCTAAATTACAAAATATGAAAGTTACTATTAAAATTAAAAAAACTAACACTACTTTAAAAATAAAAAATAAACTAAGTATACATTAAAGAATCGAAGATTACAGAAAATAAAAAACAAAATTACCAAATGTTTAAAAATTATACCTAATCCCTATGAAAATAAAAACACCCCCTACTCTAAGAATAAACTACCAGTAGCCCTAAAAAGGGCTTTTTGCAGGGCATTGCCCCAAGATAAACAGCTCTTTTACATCAAAATACACAAGTCCCCCCCTTAACAGTAATACCCCGCAACCCACCAAACCCCCAAAATAAAAGAACCTAACACTAAAAAACCTAAACTACCCATTGCCCTGAAAGGGGCATTTGTTTGGCTTTGGACTTTGGCTTAAAAGGGCATTTAGCTCTTTTACTGCCCATCCCTAATCTAAATAAAAAAAAAATTGTAAAAAACCTAAGTCTAACCCCAAGGTTGGTACTCACCATTCCTGAAGTCCGGCAGAGAAGGTCCTGTCCCATGCGGTGAAGTCTGCTTCCAAGCCGCGACCACTTCTTCCAGGAACAATCCAGCGCAGAGCGGAGGGCGGAGCTGAAGACTGATGACCGCGGAGCTGAAGACCAGCGACCCTAGAACTGAAGACCGGCGACCCTGGAACTGAAGACCGGCAACCGAGGAGCCATGGAGAGCGGAGGATCCTCTTCGTATGATCACTGCCGTACACTGGATAGTAAATTCAAGGGACGCGATTAAAAATGGAGTCCCTTGAATTGCTATTGGCTGATTTGATTCTTCAAATCAGCCAATAGTATGAGAGCTACTCAAATCCTATTGGCTGTTCAAATCAGCCAATAGGATGAGAGCTACTGAAATTCTATTGGCTATTCAAATCAGCCAATAGAATTTCAATAGCTCTCATCCTATTGGCTGATTTGAATTTGAAGAAGGGTTAATAGTTTCAATAGGTAGTTTGCGATGTTGGGGTTAGCGGATTTAGCGGTTAATAATTTAGTTATTACTTGCGGTGTGGGTTTGATTGCGAATATAGGGGTTAATAGTTTAATTAGGCATATTGCGTTGTGGGGGGTTGTCGGTTTCGGGGTTAATGCTTTTATTAGTTCCGATGTGGGTTTGATGGTGGATATAGGGGTTAATACACTTTATTAGTTATTGCGGTGGGGGATTGTGGTTGATAGGTAGATAGATATTGCGCATGCGTTAGGTGTTAGTTTATTTTTGCAGGCAGTTTCGGGAGTTACGGTGCTCCCATACTCAGTGCAAGGCTTGCTGCGGCTGCCTTGTGTGGCGAGGTGAAAATGGAGTAAGATTTCTCAATTTTCGCCACGTAAGTCCTTGTGCTGAATATTGGATACCGATTTGCGACGCGGTCCCATGTTAGCTTATGGGAGTAAAAATTGCAGACGTCGGGTGAAATATACATGCGTAACTTGTATGCTACGCCGTATATTTAATACCAAAATCACTTAAAAAAAGGCGGGGCCGGCTTTTGCGGGCGACACCGCATATGTAATGGAGCCCTATATTTCTTCAAAAATTTCCATTGTTTTTTATTTATTAGAAACCCAGGCTTTTTTGCTTCAGGATACAACAATAACAAAATAATTCTTACGATGTTCAAAAGTCCACTACGGTTTAAAAATTATTTTCAAAGCATCGCAGTTAAAAGGGATTTTGTAATATTATTTCTGGTATGTTTTTACAGCTTCACATACCCTGCAATTCATTATTCTCACACATATGCCATGAACATATTTTCGTACACAATTAATTGCATTAATGGAGAACTGTCTTTGCTATCTGGAAAAGATATTATTGTGTCAGTTTTTATGTATGCCTCACCTCAGATGATTAATGCCATGAAAGTAGACATTGCATCGCTCTATTGATTTTAGTGCATGTTTAAACAAGCAGCTAATTGACTTACATTATCTACAGGCACACGCAATAAATCTGAATAAAAAGAACACACATGCAATTATGTTCTTCTTATGAAGAGATCAGTCAGTACAAATGACTTGCATGGAAATCTTTGGTCCCCTTATTTAAAGGACCACTCAATGCAGTAGAATTTCATAATTAACAAGTGCATGATAACAAGACAATGATTTAACAACTACTCTGTATTTCAAGTAAGCAGATTTTTTTTTGACATTTATTTTGTCTCCCATTTTCAGCCCCCCCATATCATGTTACAGACATCAGCCAATCACAGACTAGTATATGAATACCTTGTAAGCTTCTGCACATGCTCAGTAGCATCATGTTCCCCAGAAATCTAAAAATACTGTGCAAAATTTGGTAATTGAAGTAAATTGGAAAGTGTCTTAAAACTGCATACTCTGGGGTAGATTTACCAAGCAGCGGATGCTGCTATTTACCCGCTTACTTTCCAGCTCGCCAGAAATGTAAGTTAAGAATCAGAGGTTATAAGACTGCTACTCCTTTACTCGTCCGCAACCTCTGAGGTGAGGGACAGCAATCAGCCAATTGGCCGCCAATGTGCAGGGGGCGGCATTGCACAAGCATTTCACTAGAAATGCTTGTACAATGATAAATGCCGACAGTGTATGCTGTTGGCATTTATCGATGTCCACCCGCACATTGATAAATCTACCCTTCTATCTGAATCATAAAAGTTTTTTTTTTACTCGAGTGTGTCTTTAAAGGACCAGTAAATACAGTAGATTTGCATAATCAGCAAATGCATGATAACAAGACAATGCACTAGCACTTAGGGGCCGAATTATCAAGCTCTGAATGGCTCGCCGAAACAGCAGTTATGAGGCAGCAGTCTTAAAGGGCCATGATACCCACATTTTTTCTTTCATGTTTTAGAAAGAGAATGCATTTTTAAACATCTTTCTAATTTACTTCTATTATCTAATTTGTTTTATTCTCTTGATATTCATTGCTGAAAAGCATATCTAGATATGCTCAGTAGCTGCTTATTGGTTGCTGCATATAGAAGCCTCATGTGATTGGCTCACCCATGTGCATTGCTTTTTCTTCAAATAAGGATATCTAAAAAATGAAGCCAAAAAAATAATAGAAGTAAATTGTAATGTTGTTTAAATTTGTATGTTCTATCTGAATCATGAAAGAAAGATTTTGGGTTTAGTGGCCCTTTAAGACCGCTGATACATAACTGGTCCACTGCCTCTGAGGCTGCAGTCTGCAATCCGCCGGATACTATACGATCGGGCTGATTGACACCCCCTGCTAGCGGCCTATTGGCCGCGAATCTGCAGGGGGTGGCATTGCACAAGCAGTTCCGGTGAACTGCTTGTACAATGTTATATGCCCACAGAATATGCTGTCGGCATTCAGCGATGTCTGTCAGACATAATAAGCTACTGCGTATCATGTCGGACAGACATTGATAAATTGGCCCCTTAGTCTGAACTTCAAATGAGTAGTTGATTACTTGCTCCAATGAGATACCATAATTAAAGGGATATGCTAGAGTAAAAACAACAAGGTGTATTACGTTCAAGTTTTTTTTTTTTTTTTTTAATTAAGCAAGTTTCCTTTTTCTTTAAAAAATGTGTTTAAATCGTACTCAGGGGACGATTTATCATGTTCGGGCGGACCAGATGAGTTAAGGAGCAGCGGTCTTAAGACCGCTGTTTCTTAACTCAATTTCTGGCGAGCCTGAAGACTTGCGCGGAAACAGCTGCATCCGCAGCTTAGTAATTTGGACCCAAAGGGGGGTAGTTATCAAGCCGTCTACTTTTCTGCCTTCGCCGGCCCAATACGCCGCCTAAGCTCGCCTACCTTCGCCGCCGCGGACCTTGAATACGTTCGCCTAAGTTATCAAATAAAGCTGTCAAAAAGCCGCGGGGCGATGAGCAGCAGACTGTGAGAGTTATCACTCATCCGATCTCGCTGCTCTTCGGCTTTTTCCCAGCTTTATTGCTAGCCTGTCACTAAGCACTCACACTAAACTACACTGTTCTATCCCTATACCGGCGCCCCCGGAGCCCCCCGCAACTCAATAAAGTTACTAACCCCTAAACCGCCGCTCCTAGACCCTGCCGCAACTCTTATAAATGTATTAACCCCTAAACCGCCGCTCCTAGACCCTGCCGCAACTCTGATAAATGTATTAACCCCTAAACCGCCGCTCCCGGATACCGCTGCCACCTACAGTATACCTATTAACCCCTATCCTGCTCCCCCTACACCGTCGTCACCTAAAATAAAATTATTAACCCCTATCCTGCCCCCCACTACACCGCCGCCACTGTAACAAAATTATTAACCCCTAAACCTAAGTCTAACACTAACCCTAACGCCCCCCTAACTTAAATATTAATTAAATAAATCTAAATAATATTTCTATTATTAACTAAATTAATCCTATTTAAAACTAAATACTTACCTTTAAAATAAACCCTAATATAGCTACAATATAAATAATAATTATATTCTAGCTATCTTAGGATTTATTTTTATTTTACAGGCAACTTTCAATTTATTTTAACTAGATACAATAGCTATTAAATAGTTATTAACTATTTAATAGCTTACCTAGCTAAAATAAACTGAAATTTACCTGTAAAATAAATCCTAACCTAAGTTATAATTACACCTAATACTACACTATATTTTAATAAATTATTCCTATTTAAAACTAAATACTTACCTGTAAAATAAACCCTAATATAGCTACAATATAAATAATAATTATATTGTAGCTATCTTAGGATTTATATTTATTTTACAGGTAACTTTGTATTTATTTTAGCTAGTTAGAATAGTTATTAAATAGTTATTAACTATTTAATAACTACCTAGCTAAAAGAAATACAAAATTACCTGTAAAATAAATCCTAACCTAAGTTACAATTAAACCTAATACTACACTATCATTAAATTAATTAAATAAACTACCTACAAATAACTACAATTAAATACAATTACATAAACTAACTAAAGTACAAAAAATAAAAAAAGCTAAGTTACAAAAAATAAAAAAATAAGTTACAAACATTTTAAAAATATTACAACAATTTTAAGCTACTTACACCTAATCTAAGCCCCCTAATAAAATAACAAACCCCCCCAAAATAAAAAATGCCCTACCCTATTCTAAATTAAATAAAGTTCAAAGCTCTTTTACCTTACCAGCCCTTAAAAGGGCCATTTGTGGGGGCATGCCCCAAAAAGTTCAGCTCTTTTGCCTGTAAAAGAAAAATACAAACCCCCCCAACATTAAAACCCACCACCCACATACCCCTAATCTAACCCAAACCCCCCTTACAAAAACCTAACACTAATCCCCTGAAGATCATCCTACCTTGAGTCATCTTCACTCAGCCGAGCAGCGATGGAACCGAAGTGGACATCCGGAGCGGAAGAAGTTAATCCTCCAAGCGGCGCTGAAGAAATCTTCCATCCGATGAAGTCATCATCCAGGCGGCGCTGAAGAAGTCTTCGATCCGGGCGATGTCATCTTCCAAGAGGCGCTGAAGAGGTCTTCTATCCGGGCGATGTCATCTTCCAAGCCGGGTCTTGAATCTTCCTCCCGCCGACGCGGAACCTCCTTCTTCACCGATGGACTACGACGAATGAAGGCTCCTTTAAGGGACGTCATCCAAGATGGCGTCCCCTCAATTCCGATTGGCTGATAGGATTCTATCAGCCAATCGGAATTAAGGTAGAAAAAGTCTGATTGGCTGATGGAATCAGCCAATCAGATTGAGCTCGCATTCTATTGGCTGTTCCGATCAGCCAATAGAATGCGAGCTCAATCTGATTGGCTGATTCCATCAGCCAATCAGACTTTTTCCTACCTTAATTCCGATTGGCTGATAGAATCCTATCAGCCAATCGGAATTGAGGGGACGCCATCTTGGATGACGTCCCTTAAAGGAGCCTTCATTCGTCGTAGTCCGTCGGTGAAGAAGGAGGTTCCGCGTCGGCGGGAGGAAGATTCAAGACCCGACTTGGAAGATGACATCGCCCGGATAGAAGACCTCTTCAGCGCCTCTTGGAAGATGACATCGCCCGGATAGAAGACTTCTTCAGCGCCGCCTGGATGATGACTTCATTGGATGGAAGATTTCTTCAGCGCCGCTTGGAGGATTAACTTCTTCCGCTCCGGATGTCCACTTCGGTTCCATCGCTGCTCGGCTGAGTGAAGACGACTCAAGGTAGGATGATCTTCAGGGGATTAGTGTTAGGTTTTTGTAAGGGGGGTTTGGGTTAGATTAGGGGTATGTGGGTGGTAGGTTTTAATGTTGGGGGTTGTATTTTTCTTTTACAGGCAAAAGAGCTGAACTTTTTGGGGCATGCCCCCACAAATGGCCCTTTTAAGGGCTGGTAAGGTAAAAGAGCTTTGAACTTTATTTAATTTAGAATAGGGTAGGGCATTTTTTTATTTTGGGGGGTTTGTTATTTTATTAGGGGGCTTAGATTAGGTGTAAGTAGCTTAAAATTGTTGTAATATTTTTAAAATGTTTGTAACTTATTTTTTTATTTTTTGTAACTTAGCTTTTTTTATTTTTTGTACTTTAGTTAGTTTATGTAATTGTATTTAATTGTAGTTATTTGTAGGTAGTTTATTTAATTAATTTAATGATAGTGTAGTATTAGGTTTAATTGTAACTTAGGTTAGGATTTTTTTTTTTTTATACTTCTCGTTTGGACCCTTATGTATATTCTGTCTAAGGCTGTCGGCCCCCTTCACAGAAAATATAATTATTGGAGTAGTATCCAATTAGGGTATAGAATCATGCAGGCTTATTGGCATCTCCAATACTTCCCCAGGCTGATAACTACCCCAAACAAACAGGGGGAGGGGAACGAATGAAACCAGCCAGAACCAAAAGCAAAAACAAAACAAAGACTTTTCAGCTCAATAAGTCCTCAACAGCAAGGGTAGGTGAAGTAAGATAGGGGAGGGGATAAGCAGCAACTCTCTCCAAAGCCCAGCAGAAACAAGCAAAGCAAATAATTAAACAGATCCTACCTCCCCTTCTTTTAGCACCTTGCCTTGGATCCCTTGGGTTGTTAGGTACACTTTAGCCTCTTATACCTTCTTTCCTTTTCTTCTTCTTTCCTTTTCCTGATTTGGATGCTTATAGGGGGTAAAAGATGCTGAGTCGTGTGGGTGTCCTGGCCCCCTTCCTAAACCACCCACATACAGGCCCCAGCGTTGGTCGGCAGACAGAGACTCTGGCCACAAGACCCTTCTTGTAATGCTGTTTACTGCAACTAACGTGGTTACCCACGGCACCTCCTCACTCCCGCGGCGCTCCTGGAGGATAGCCCCTTGTGCGGTCACCTCTCCACCACACTGCCCCCCAGCTTCCTGCCACAAGAGCCTCCGCAGCGAGCCTTAGAATCACAGAGTCGGCATCGGGCGCGTTTTTTTCCACCGCTGTAGCTTCCCTGCCGCTCTGGGATTGCGATTTGCTCCGTTGCATGCTGACGTAACAGCGTCACACCCCCCAGCCACTGACCGATTCAGATGAGGTTAGGATTTATTTTACAGGTAATTTTGTATTTCTTTTAGCTAGGTAGTTATTAAATAGTTAATAACTATTTAATAACTATTCTAACTAGCTAAAATAAATACAAAGTTACCTGTAAAATAAATATAAATCCTAAGATAGCTATAATATAATTATTATTTATATTGTAGCTATATTAGGGTTTATTTTACAGGTAAGTATTTAGTTTTAAATAGGAATAATTTATTAAAGTATAGTGTAGTGTTAGGTGTAATTAAAACTTATGCATACAAAGAGAGAAGCGCTCTACCAGGAACGAACAACAGCTCAGTGGCTTGTTCTATGGCGATTTACCACCCGGAAGCAGCCTCTTTTAGACCAGTGTGCTTTTCACAGAAGAAAACTTTCCTGAAGTATATCAGTCTGATCCCGCCAAGTAAGGTCAGTCCAGCCCCGAAATACCCGGCAATTCTCCTCTGAACAAGGAACATGACAACCCCAGACGATCGTTTCGGCCTCCTATGGGCCTCGTCAGTGAGGTGCAGCCACATTCCTCTAAGCACACTGGGCAAGGAGTCCACGTCTGGTTTCCCCCATCACCCATAGGGAGACTTCCCCAGGGTCATAATAATATGCATACAAAGAGAGAAGCGCTCTACCAGGAACGAACAACAGCTCAGTGGCTTGTTCTATGGCGATTTACCACCCGGAAGCAGCCTCTTTTAGACCAGTGTGCTTTTCACAGAAGAAAACTTTCCTGAAATATATCAGTCTGATCCCGCCAAGTAAGGTCAGTCCAGCCCCGAAATACCAGGCAATTCTCCTCTGAACAAGGAACATGACAACCCCAGACGATCGTTTCGGCCTCCTATGGGCCTCGTCAGTGAGGTGCAGCCACATTCCTCTAAGCACACTGGGCAAGGAGTCCACGTCTGGTTTCCCCCATCACCCATAGGGAGACTTCCCCAGGGTCATAATAATATGCATACAAAGAGAGAAGCGCTCTACCAGGAACGAACAACAGCTCAGTGGCTTGTTCTATGGCGATTTACCACCCGGAAGCAGCCTCTTTTAGACCAGTGTGCTTTTCACAGAAGAAAACTTTCCTGAAGTATATCAGTCTGATCCCGCCAAGTAAGGTCAGTCCAGCCCCGAAATACCAGGCAATTCTCCTCTGAACAAGGAACATGACAACCCCAGATGATCGTTTCGGCCTCCTATGGGCCTCGTCAGTGAGGTGCAGCCACATTCCTCTAAGCACACTGGGCAAGGAGTCCACGTCTGGTTTCCCCCATCACCCATAGGGAGACTTCCCCAGGGTCATAATAATATGCATACAAAGAGAGAAGCGCTCTACCAGGAACGAACAACAGCTCAGTGGCTTGTTCTATGGCGATTTACCACCCGGAAGCAGCCTCTTTTAGACCAGTGTGCTTTTCACAGAAGAAAACTTTCCTGAAGTATATCAGTCTGATCCCACCAAGTAAGGTCAGTCCAGCCCCGAAATACCAGGCAATTCTCCTCTGAACAAGGAACATGACAACCCCAGACGATCGTTTCGGCCTCCTATGGGCCTCGTCAGTGAGGTGCAGCCACATTCCTCTAAGCACACTGGGCAAGGAGTCCACGTCTGGTTTCCCCCATCACCCATAGGGAGACTTCACCAGGGTCATAATAATATGCATACAAAGAGAGAAGCGCTCTACCAGGAACGAACAACAGCTCAGTGGCTTGTTCTATGGCGATTTACCACCCGGAAGCCGCCTCTTTTAGACCAGTGTGCTTTTCACAGAAGAAAACTTTCCTGAAGTATATCATTCTGATCCCGCCAATTAAGGTCAGTCCAGCCCCGAAATACCAGGCAATTCTCCTCTGAACAAGGAACATGACAACCCCAGACGATCGTTTCGGCCTCCTATGGGCCTCGTAAGTGAGGTGCAGCCACATTCCTCTAAGCACACTGGGCAAGGAGTCCACGTCTGGTTTCCCCCATCACCCATAGGGAGACTTCCCCAGGGTCATAATAATATGCATACAAAGAGAGAAGCGCTCTACCAGGAACGAACAACTGCTCAGTGGCTTGTTCTATGGTGATTTACCACCCGGAAGCAGCCTCTTTTAGACCAGTGTGCTTTTCACAGAAGAAAACTTTCCTGAAGTATATCAGTCTGATCCCGCCAAGTAAGGTCAGTCCAGCCCCGAAATACCAGGCAATTCTCCTCTGAACAAGGAACATGACAACCCCAGACGATCGTTTCAGCCTCCTATGGGCCTCGTCAGTGAGGTGCAGCCACATTCCTCTAAGCACACTGGGCAAGGAGTCCACGTCTGGTTTCCCCCATCACCCATAGGGAGACTTCCCCAGGGTCATAAGTATGCATACAAAGAGAGAAGCGCTCTACCAGGAACGAACAACAGCTCAGTGGCTTGTTCTATGGCAATTTACCACCCGGAAGCAGCCTCTTTTAGACCAGTGTGCTTTTCACAGAAGAAAACTTTCCTGAAGTATATCAGTCTGATCCCGCCAAGTAAGGTCAGTCCAGCCCCGAAATACCAGGCAATTCTCCTCTGAACAAGGAACATGACAACCCCAGACGATCGTTTCGGCCTCCAATGGGCCTCGTCAGTGAGGTGCAGCCACATTCCTCTAAGCACACTGGGCAAGGAGTCCACGTCTGGTTTCCCCCATCACCCATAGGGAGACTTCCCCAGGGTCATAATAATATGCATACAAAGAGAGAAGCGCTCTACCAGGAACGAACAACAGCTCAGTGGCTTGTTCTATAGCGATTTACTACCCGGAAGCAGCCTCTTTTAGACCAGTGTGCTTTTCACAGAAGAAAACTTTCCTGAAGTATATCAGTCTGATCCCGCCAAGTAAGGTCAGTCCAGCCCCGAAATACCAGGCAATTCTCCTCTGAACAAGGAACATGACAACCCCAGAAGATCGTTTCGGCCTCCTATGGGCCTCGTCAGTGAGGTGCAGCCACATTCCTCTTGCCCAGTGTGCTTAGAGGAATGTGGCTGCACCTCACTGACGAGGCCCATAGGAGGCCGAAACGATCGTTTTTTTTATTTCAGTATCTGTGCATATTCTTCTTTATAGTAGTGTCTATTACATGCAGTTATATGAAAATTGGTGTATACTGTCCCTTTAAACATTCATTGGTCATATCTTCATCTGGAGCAGAATGGGTGTGTTCCAGAAGTACAACTTCAACTCCTTTTGAAGCAGTTAATACAAGGAGGCCCATTTATCAAGCTGCTCCATAACCCTGTCTGCCTGCTCTGATGAGGCGGACAGAGATCGCAACAATTCAACCCGATCGAGTGGCTGATTGGATCAGCCAATAGAATGCGAGGTCAATTCTATTGGCTGATCCAATCAGCCAATCGGATTGAACTTCAATCTGATTGGCTGATTAAATCAACCAATCGGATTTTTCCTACCTTAATTCCAATTGGCTGATAGAATCCTATCAGCCAATCGGAAATTGAGGGACGCCATCTTGGATGACGTCATTTAAAGGAATATTCATTCGTCGTTAGTCCGTCGGCCGAGAAGGATGTTCCGCGCCGGAGGTCTTCAAGATGGAGCCGTTCTTCGTTGGATGGATGAAGATAAAAGTTGCCGCTTGGATGAAGATGTCTGCCGGTCCGGATGTCCTCTTCTGCCCGGATAGGATGAAGACTTCTGCCGGTCCGGATGTCCTCTTCTGCCCCATCGGATGACCACGGGTGCCCGGCTGGTTGAAGATGGCTCAAGGTAGGGTGATCTTCAATGGGGTAGTGTTAGTTTTTTTTAAGGGGGGATCGGGTGGGTTTTAGAGTAGGGGTGTGAGGGTGGTGGGTTGTAATGTTGGGGGGGTATTGTATTTCTTTTTTTTACAGGTAAAAGAGCTGATTACTTTGGGGCAATGCCCCGCAAAAGGCCCTTTTAAGGGCCATTTGTAATTTAGTTTAGGATAGGGAATTTTATTATTTTGGGGGGCTTTTTTATTTTATTAGGGGGCTTAGATTAGGTGTAATTAGATTAAACGTCTTGTAATATTTTTTTTATTTTTTGTAATTTAGTGTTTGTTTGTTTTTGTAATATAGTTTAGTTTATTTAATTGTATTTTATTTTAGATAATTGTAGTTAATTTATTTAATTAATTTATTAATATTGTAGTGTTAGGTTTATTTGTAACTTAGGTTAGGATTTATTTTACAGGTAATTTTGTAATTATTTTAATTAGGTAGCTATTTAATAGTTATTAACTATTTAATAGCTATTGTACCTAGCTAAAATAAATACAAAGTTACCTGTAAAATAAATATAAATCCAAAAATAGCTAAAATGTAATTATTAATTATATTGTAGCTATCTTAGGGTTTATTTTATAGGTAAGTATTTAGTTTTAAATAGGAATAATTTAGTTAATAATATTAATATTATTTAGATTTATTTAAATAATAATTAATTTAGGGGGTGTTAGGGTTAGACTTAGGTTTAGGGGGTAATATATTTAATGTAGGTGGCGGCGGTGTAGGGAGGTCAGATTAGAGGTTAATATATTTAATGTAGGTGGCGGCGGTGTAGGGGGGTCAGATTAGGGGTTAATAAATTTAATGTAGGTGGCGGCGGGGTCCGGGAGCGGCGGTTTAGGGGTTAAACACTTTATTTAGGTGTGGCGGGGTCCGGGAGTGGTGGTTTAGGGGTTAATACATATAATGTATGTGGCGGTGGGCTCCGGAAGCGGCGGTTTAGGGGTTAATACTAGGATAGGTTTATTGCGGTATGGGCTATGGTGGTTTAGGGGTTAATAATTAGGCTTATTGCGTTGTGGGGGGTTGTCGGTCTAGGGGTTAATACATTTATTATTCGGAGTGAGAGGGGGGATTGCGGATATAGGGGTATACGTGTCGGGCTGATTTTTGGGAGGCAGGTTAGACAGTTACGGGAGATTTAATACTTTAGTTAGTTTTTTTAGGCGCAGGCAGTTTCTAAAGTGCCCTAAGTCACTGGTGACTCCAGAAATTTGTAGTTACACTCATTTCTGGACTTACGGCACTTTAGCAACTGCCGACGGGGTATATGTAATACTCAGATGTGCGAGGTGAAACTGCGGGCGGCGCGGATTCCCTCGCTTGCGCCGAAAACTACGCCGTATATCAGATCGCGCCCCAAAAGTATTATTGTTTAAAAAGATAGCTAACACCTTTACTACCCATTCCCCAGCTTTGCACAACCAACATCGTTATATTAATATACTTTATAACCTTTAAATCTCTGAATTTCTGCCTGTTTCTAAGCCACTACAGACAGCCTCTTTTCACATGTTTTTTATTAGCGTTTCACAACAAAAGACTGCTAATCCATGTAGGCCTTATAGATAACATTGTGCTCTCTCCTGTGGAGTTGTGCATGACACTACACTAATTTGCTACAATGCAAATCAATAGATAATAAATAATAAAAGCCAAAGGGGGCTGCCAAAAGAGGCTTAAATACAAGGTAACAACAGGGGTTAAAAGTATATTACTATAACCATGTTATATGGGTAATAAAGGGATTATCTATTTTTTTTAACAATACAAATTTTGGAGTTGACTGTCCCTTTCATTTCTGCTGTTTGTTCTGGTTTACATAGCTTTTCTATAGCAACAACTGCAGTATTTACATTTTAAGTATAAGTGGTGGTGTCAAAAGGCAAAAGCAGGTAATTCAAATGACAAAATAAGGTATAGGAGCTATTTTTAATCAATTGAATACATAATTGTGAAGACATTAAAGGGGAGAAAATGTTATGGTACTGTGTGCTTTTAAGGAGAATGCTTTACCAAGCCATGGACCGTAGGCAGCGTTCTAAGCCTTAGAGCGCCAACAATATATTTACCAGAAACTGTGCAACAGCTTTTTCTTTATATATTAATATTTTTATCCTGAATGTAGGCTGGTTCTTTGGCAGCTATCATTGGACTTGACTAAGAGCTGTCTATTTTAAGGATCATTATTTTTGTTTAGGTCTGATGAATATTGAAACACTTTAGTAAGGAACTCAGATACATTATAAGGGGAGAATTTTAAGCAAGGAGGAATATAATGTGAAATAAGTTTTAGCAAGATAAATTGAAAGGACATTCAACTTAAAATTCCATCACATGTTTAATTATGATTAGGATAATAAAATTCCACTACCTCAGGAGGACAAGACAGTGAAGCATTCTAAATTCTGATCCTGAAACATGATGCCTAGTGATTGCTTGACCAGTGCAGGAGCTTATTTATATTAGAGAAGATTATATAAACAGTACTAGAGGCTTTTCATGGGGTGTGTACCTGGACAGCAAAACAAAAGAATATTTGAAAACATTTGTTTTTCAACATTTCATTTCTGATGCATATTTAAAATATTACTTTAAATAAACACTAAATAAATGCTAGATAGAATGATACATTCAAAGAAAAGATTAGTCTGAGAATAACATGTGGATGCATTTTTTTAAAGTTTTATCAGCTGTTTAAAGGGCCACTAAACCCCAAATTTTTCTTTCATTATTCAGATAGAGAATACAATTTTAAACAACATTCCAATTTACTTCTATGATCTAATTTGTTGCAATCTTTAGATATACTTTGTTAAAGAAATAGCAATGTACATTGGTGAGCCAATCACATGAGGCATCTATGTGCAGACACCAATCAGAAGCTACTGAGCCTATCTAGATATGCTTTTCAGGAAAGAATATCAAGAGAATGACGCAAATTAGATAATAGAAGTAAATTAGAAAGTTGTTTAAATGGTATTCTCTATCTGAATCATGAAATAAAAAAATTGGGTTTAATGTCCCTTTAAATATTGACAAAATAAGTGTAAAGTTTTAGTATAAAAAATAATGGGAGCTGCCATGTTGTAACTTAAGTTATCTTCTCTGCTGTGGCCAATTAGGGACAGTTATAAATAGGTCACTAGAGTGTGCAGCCAATGGCTGTGTAGAATATAACAGCATTCTTCACTTCCATTTCTAACAGGAACTAAAATGCTCACAATTGCAGAATGGAATTACAGGAAAAAAAGAGACAAAATAATTAATGAAAGTATATTGCAGAGTTGTTTTTGTATATAAAATGTATCATTTTATATTACCATCTCAAAGTGTTTAATGTACCTTTAAGGCCTCTTTACTATCCCTTTCTACAAATGTTTTACAGGGGAAACAGAGTGTGATGTCACTTTTAACTCAAGTATTGAAAACATTGATGAAATAAATCAAAAATAATAAAATTAATTATGCCAAGGCAGCCAAATAAAAGAGGTAAATATGTCAAGACGGTCCATAGCTGGAACAGAAATATGTGTGAATATAAAGTTTGCTTCTGTCTATGGCCTTTTCCAAGCCCTTCACAATCACACAATATTAATTGATATTCAGAGAAATTATCTTTAAAATATGTATAAAAATTCCTGTTAAGAATGTCAATATTACACTTATTGAACTTGATCCAATGCAGCTGACTGCTTTAGAAAGCCGCAATAGTCTTTTTGATTAGGGGGAAAAAAGCATTTAGTGGGCCAGGTGAGCACTTATGTTCTGATATTAACAAGTATATGATAGAATAATTACAGTAAATAATAGAGTAGCAACACAAAATGGCAACCATTTGTCTATAAAGAAAAAAACGTAATAATAATATTTTCCATTTTGGCTTCAGGACTGAAATAAAAGTTGTTTCGCATTTACATAGAATCATTTAAAAAATCATTAGATAAAATTAATGTTGTCAATAATGGAGATCTACATGAACAACATTAATGATTCATTAGAATTCAATGAATGCTTCATTAAGGACCATTGACATCATTATGAGTCCTGATAATAATGATCATAATTTCTTGGCAGTTTATCTATGACCTTATAGTTGAATGTCAGTCTTTCAGCGCTGAACTCCTAATCACTCCCATTGTTTCTCTAAACAACTAGCCATGACTGCTTCACATTAACCTCTTGAATGCCAAGGACAGCTGTGATTCATTGGCGCGTATTTCAGAGCTTTCTGGCAGCCAATGGGTTACAAATTCTCTCTGAGCTTTGGTGTCCACAAAAAAAGTGCTGACATTAACAATTATTTAGGGCCATATTATAAGTAACACACTATTTAGCGCTTTCGCTTTTGCGCATATAAAAGGTTAAAAGTACATTGTTTGCTCTTGATGGAAAGCCAACGCCTGCTAACTTCAGGAATATCATGACTGCGCTTACTTCTCCCCATAGACTTTAATGGAGAGTGTAAACTGGAAAAACCTTATCGTTCGGGTGCCAACCCGACAGGAGTTAAATCTACATCGCTAAGCCAAAGGTAATTATGAATGTTTTGCATAACAATGTTCTTCACATAGAAGAAAATGTACTACTTATTTTTAAATAGATATTTGTATATATAGCTGATGTATTTTTTCTAAAATATATATCTATACATATATATATATATATATATATATATAAATATATACAGGTATAGATATATACAGATATATATATATATATATATATATATATATATATATATACACAGTATCTCACAAAAGTGAGTACACCCCTCACATTTTTGTAAATATTTTATTACATCTTTTCATGTGACAACACTGAAGAAATGACACTTTGCTACAATGTAAAGTAGTGAGTCTACAGCCTGTATAACAGTGTAAATTTGCTGTCTCCTCATAATAACTCAACACAAAGCCATTAATGTCTAAACCGTTGACAACAAAAATGAATACACCCCTAAGTGGAAATGTCAAAATTGGGCCCAATTAGCCATTTTCCCTCCCAGGTGTCATGTGACTTGTTAGTGTTACAAGGTCTCAGGTGTGAATGGGGAGCAGGTGTGTTAAATTTGGTGATATCGCTCTCACACTCTCTCATACTGCTCACTGGAAGTTCAACATGGCCCCTCATGGCAAAGAACTCTCTGAGGATCTGAAATAAAAAAAAATGGCCAAGACCCTGAAACTGAGCTGCAGCACGGTGGGCAAGACCATAAAGCGGTTTCACAGGACAGGTTCCACTCAGAACAGGCCTGCCATGGTCAACCAAAGAAGTTGAGAACACATGTTCAACTTCATATCCAGAGGTTGTCTTTGGGAAATAGACGTATGAATGCTGCTAGCATTACTGCAGAGGTAGAAGGGGTGGGGGGGTCAGCCTGTCATTGCTCAGACCATACACCGCACACTGCATCTAATTTGTCTGCATGGCTGTTATCACAGAAGGAAGCCTCTTCTAAAGATGATGCACAAGAAAGCCCGCAAATAGTTTGCTAAAGACAAGCAGACTAAGGACATGGATTACTGGAACCACGTCCTGTAGTCCAATGAGACCAAGATAAACTTATTTCATTCAGATGGTGTCAAGCATGTGTGGTGGCAACCAGGTGAGGAGTACAAAGACAAGTGTGTCTTGTCTACAGTCAAGTATGGTGGTTGTAGTGTCATGGTCAGGGCCAACATGAGTGCTGCTGGCGCTAGGGAGCTACAGTTCATTGAGGGAACCATAAATGCCAACATGTACTGTGACATACTGAAGCAGAGCATTTTCCCCTCCCTTCGGATAACGACCCCAAACACAGCTCCAAGACGACCACTGCCTTGCTAAAGAAGCTTAGGGTAAAGGTGATGGACTGGCCAAGCATGTCTTCAGACCTATACCTTATTGAACATCTGTGGGGCATCCTCAAATGGAAGGTGGAGGAGCATAAGGTCTCTAACATCCACCAGCTCCGTAATGTCGTCATGGAGGAGTAGAAGAAGACTCCAGTGGCAACCTGTGAAGCTCTGGTGAACTCCATGCCCAAGAAGGTTAAGGTAATGCTGGAAAATAATGGTGGCCACACAAAATATTGACACTATGGGCCCAAATTGGACATTTCCACTTAGGGGTGTACTCACTTTTGTTGCCAACGGTTTAGACATTGATGGCTGTGTGTTGAGTTATTTTGAGGGGACAGCAAATTTACACTGTTATACAGGCTGTACACTCACTACTGTACATTGTAGAAAAGTGTCATTTCTTCAGTGTTGTCACATAAAAAGCTATAATAAAATATTGTGAGGGATGTACTCACTTTTATGAGATACTGTATATATATATATATATATATATATATATATATATATATATATATAATATGAATATTTATGTGAATATATGTGTGTGTGTGTATATATATATATATATATATATATATATATATATATATATATATATATATATATATATATATAGGGGGCAATAGCAGCTATTCATAGGTGTATTTCTTAGTGGTCATTATCAGTATATAGATACTTATATCATTAAACAGTGCAGCGTGTTCACTTTTAAGTTTTAGATATTCCTTTATTATACATCATATTTATACAGAGCAGTTTACTCACTATATATAATAACAGTGTTTCATGGTAAAATAATACAGATACATAAAACAGAGGTGGAGCTAATAAGAGACAAAGAGTGGCTCAACCTGTGGGAGATGCTGAGCAGGTGAGAGAGAGTAAGTGAGAGAGCTAATATGTTCCACTAAATCAAGGTATCAGTTGTAAAAGTCTGGAGTTTTTTAATGAGCCAAAAATGATGGGCTAGATTACAAGTGGCGTGCTAAAGTTTGCTCGTGAGCAATATTGACATATTACAGGAGTGTTAATTAGTGCATGTTTTACAAGTTGAAAGTAAATGTGTTCACGCACAGGGCCGGATTTGCCATTAGGCACAGTAGGCATGTGCCTACAGGCGCATTGCAGAGAGGGGCGCCACGGCACTGGCTGTAAAGTCAGTGTATTTTAAAAAAAAAATATTATTTTTTTTTTACTTTTAAACTTTTTTTACGCCCCCTCCCTTGTCTCGTCCCTCCCACCCTGACTCCAGTCACAGTCACTCACTCTCCAGTCAGTGCCGTGGTTTGCAGATTGCAGGTTTGGAGCAGGTTTAGGGCAGGCAGCGTCACGCCCACATCACATGATTCCGGCTGCCGCCCTCAGACTCGCGGCGGGAAAGTGAAGTGAGCTGAGTGTGCTCATTGCTGCTGTCGCCAGAGCCGCCCGCCTGCCCAGTGCACGCCGTCGCCGTGGAGTGTCTTGTAGGAGACTGGCGTTAAGCCTACTGCTGTACCCTCCATCATCTGCTTCCTCAGGTCATTCTCTGCTAGGCAAGATGAGGGGGGTGAGCTGCACGGCAGCCGGCTCAGCTAATGCCCCCTTGCTCATTACCTTGTGATCTGCGGGACTGACGCTGACAGTGGTCTGGAACCTAATGAGCTGTCAGGTAAGTGAGCCCTAGGCTTGTGAGATGGTATGTGGACAGTGTGATGTATATGAGGTTTTTAAGGTACCTTGAAGAGCCTGCATTGTATTATAGGGTTATATGTATACAATATATAATATAGTGTATACTAGAGTGCCACAGGGTGACATAGGTTTAACTGAATATGGTAAACTACTAGAGTGTGTGGCTATGTGTTGGGTGACTATATGTGGTATGAGATATATAGGACACACATGTGATATGTATACAATATATAGGGTACACATGAGTGCCACAGTGTGACACAGCTTTAACTGGATATGGTAAACTAGAGTGTGAATATACTGTATGTGGTATGTATGAGATGTATAGGGTAACCTAGAGTGAGTCTCAGTATGTTATAAGGGTGTCTATATGTGGTATGTATGAGATGTATAGGGTAAGCTGGGCACAGTTAGTGTTAAATGCTCCTCCTCTAATTCAGCTGCTGTGGGTATTGGGGTGGAATGTCTTTTTCATTTTAAATGTCATTTGCCAGTTGGATTGCCTCCTGAGTTCCCATGATAAATAAAGCCAGGGAGGGACTCAAGAGGTAAAGTGGCAATCTTTTAGGAGGTGGCGTGCAGCATTGGAGCCCCTGTTTGAATGAAATTCCTGGAATGTATTTTAAAATCAACAGTCCAAGGTTTAATTCAATAAGCAATATAACTGTCTCTTGCTCCTACCTCTGTCTGTCTCTCCCTCCCCTCTGTCTCTCTCTCCCTCCCCTCTGTCTCTCTCTCCCTCCCTCCCCTCTGTCTCTCTCTCCCCCCTCTGTCTCTCCCCTCTGTCTCTCTCTCAAGTCCTCCTTTCTCTCTCCCCTTCTCTGTGTCTCTCTCTCCCTCCCCTCTGTCTCTCTCTCCCTCCCCTCTGTCTCTCTCTCCCTCCCCTCTGTCTCTCTCTCCCTCCCCTCTGTCTCTCTCTCCCTTCCCTCTGTGTCTCTCTCCCTCCCCTCTGTGTCTCTCTCTCCCTCCCCTCTGTGTCTCTCTCTCCCTCCCCTCTGTGTCTCTCTCTCCCTCCCCTCTGTGTCTCTCTCTCCCTCCCCTCTGTGTCTCTCTCTCCCTCCCCTCTGTGTCTCTATCTCCCTCCCCTCTGTCTCTCTCTCCCTCCCCTCTGTCTCTCTCTCTCCCCTCCCCTCTGTCTCTCTCTCCCTCCCCTCTGTCTCTCTCTCTCCCCTCCCCTCTGTCTCTCTCCTCCCCTCTGTCTCTCTCTCTCTCCTCCCCTCTGTCTCTCTCTCTCTCTCTCCTCCCCTCTGTCTCTCTTTCTCTCCTCCCCTCTGTCTCTCTTTCTCTCCTCCCCTCTGTCTCTCTCTCTCTCCTCCCTTCTGTCTCTCTCTCTCTCCTCCCCTCTGTCTCTCTCTCTCTCCTCCCCTCTGTCTATCTCTCCCCCTCTGTCTCTCTCTCCCCCCTCTGTCTGTCTTTCCCCTGTCTCTCTCTGTCTCTCTCTCTCTCCCCCCGTCTCTCTCTCTTCCCCCGTCTCTCTCTCTTCCCCCGTCTCTCTCTCTCTCTCTCTCTCTCTCCCCATCTCTCTCTCTTTCTCTCTCTCCCCCCCTGTGTCTCTCTTTCTCTCTCTCTCTCTCTCTTCCCCCCCCTTTCTCTCTCTCTCTCTCTCTCCCCCCTTTCTCTCTCTCTCCCCATCTCTCTCTCTCCCCCCGTCTCTCTCTCCCCCGTCTCTCTCTCCCCCCGTCTCTCTCTCCCCCCATCTCTCTCTCTCTCTCCCCCTGTCTCTCTCTCTCTCTCCCCCCTGTCTCTCTCTCTCTCCCCCTGTCTCTCTCTCTCTCCCCCTGTCTGTCTCTCTCTCTCTCTCCCCCTGTCTCTCTCTCTCCCCTCATGTCTCTCTCTCTCTCCCCTCATGTCTCTCTCCCCCCCCCCCACCTGTCTCTCTCTCTCTCTCTCTCTCTCTCTCTCTCTCTCTCTCCCCTCTCTGTCTATCTCTCTCCCCTCTCTGTCTCTCTCCCTCTTCTCTTAATAATAATGCAGTAGTTTTGTTGGTTGCAAATATAATAGTACTACACTGGTTGGTGAATATAATGAAACACATAGTACTGACATCTGGCAAATGTCAATCAGTAATGGGATTACTAGTAGGTTCGGTACTAGAGAGATATTTTAGATGAGTGTAATACATTAGCAGAAGCAGGAAATTGTATAAATCACAGCCAAGCTGCACACATTTACATGCTCTTTGGGCAAAATTAACTAAGAAGTCTCTCCAGCCTCCTATTTCACTAATCTCTTTGTTATTCTATGAAGCTAATTCACACAAAAAAGGAAGATATGAGAATGAGCTTTAGTAAATCCACAGCACAAAATAAAACAGGTGATACTTTTTAGTGAATTTAAAATTAAAGGGTTTTGGGGGTTTGGGGTGCCCTAACTAATGATCGGGGGAGGTGGGGGGCAAAAAGGAAAAAATACTATTAGTGCATAGAACAGATTATGCTGCATGTTGTGTGGGTCCCATACAACAAGCAGCATACTCTGTTCTATAATGTACTGTGTTGTATACTATTTGTCTAACATTTGCATATCTAACAAAATACTTATTATCCATAATCATAAAAATAATTCCTCCGTTTTTTTCACTTTTTTTGTGGGGGGGGGCCCAGGGGGGGGGGGCGCTTCAGGTTTTTGTGCCTACAGGCACCTGAGATGTAAATCCGGCCCTGTTCACGCAATCAAATTTAATGCGCATCCGGTTAGCGCAACAGAAGATCTGGTGTAAAGGGTAAGGGCTAAAATAAAAGTTGCACCACACACAACATAAATACATTAAAATAAAGAGTTACACTCATATATACACTATCTAATCAAAATTATTCATATAAATATTATTAAAACTGTTTTTATAAGGGTTCAAAGGTATATGGTATATGGCCAAGTATTTGACTGAAAGGGGCTATAATGGATATGTGTGTCTAAATAATAACATTTAATAATGTGTTTTACTGTGTATTTATTGTAAATATCTAACATTCCAATTTTCTTCACATAGGGGTAAATTATATTTTTACTTTAAATACATATTTATTATATACTGTAGATGATAGATGATAGATAGATAGATAGATAGATAGATGATAGATAGGTATAGATATATATTTTACATTAATGGGACAGTCTATTTCAAAATGCTCATTGTTTAAAAAGATAGATAATACCTTTATTACCCAGTTTTGCACAGCCAACATGGTTATATTAATATACTTTTTACTTCTGTGATTATCTTGTATCTAAGCCTCTTCTAACAGCCCCCTTATCACATGGCTATTTATTTATTATCTATTGACTTGCATTTTAGCCAATTAGTGCTGTGAAAAACTAATGAAAAAGCATGTGATAAGAGGCTGTCTGTAGTGGCTTAGAAACAGGCTGTAATTTAGAGGATTAAATGGTATAAAGTATATTAATATTAATATAACAATGTTGTTGTGCAAAGCTGAGGAATGGGTAGTAAAGGCGTTATCTACCTTTATAAACAATAGCAATTTTGGTGTAGACTGTCCATTTAACATTATCAGATATATAAAAATATATATTTAAAAATAAAAAGTAAAACATTTATTAAGAGTGAATTCCTTGAAGCCACTATTGTAACTATTTTGAAACCCAATAGGGACCCCTCTCTTTGTGCCAGCTATAGGCCAATCTCACTAATCAACGCTGATATTAAGTTCTTTTAAAAAAATTTAGCTAATCGCATTGCCAACCTTCTCCCCCACTTAATCAACCCAGACCAGGTAGGATTTATCCCCAAAAGAGAAGGACCAGATAACACTAGAAGACTCTTGAATGTGATGAGCCTGTCGTCCAGCCTCAATAAACCTATGGCGATCATCTCACTAGACGCCGAAAAGGCCTTTGATCGGGTGAGATGGCGATTTTTGTGGGAAGTACTTGATATCTTTCAATTCCCAAGCTCCCTTATGGGAGCAATTAAAGCCTTATACTCCACTCCCTCCGCTTCGGTAAAGGGGCTCGGTTTCCAAACTCCTCCTTTCCAAATCTCCAACGGGACTAGACAGGGCTGCCCCCTGTCCCCCTTGCTCTTTGCGCTGGCCATTGAGCCGTTGGCAGAACAAATTAGATTGGACCCACACATGGGTGGGATTACCCTATGTGGTACCAAACACAATATAGCCTTATTTGCTGATGACATCACCCTCTTCTCCTCGGATCTCGCGACCACCCTTCCTAGACTCTTACAAATAGTCAGGGAATTTAGTGCCCATTCTCACTACAAACTAAACATCCCTAAAACTGAGATCTACACCCAAGGCTTCCAGAACTTGTCTGTGGCCCCCCTAAAAACCAAATATCCTTTCAGATGGTCGGAAACATCGGTGACCCATTTAGGCGTCAAATTGTCCAACGACTTTCCCCGGATTATTAGGGACAATTATCTCCCCTTGCTATCGGAGCTTCGCTCCCTCAGTAAGAGTTGGAACCTCTCACAAGTCTCGTGGATGGGACGGATCGCAGCTTTAAAGATGTCTTTCCTACCTCGTCTCACATACTTATTCCGCTGTCTACCAATCAGAGTCCCCAGGCAAATTCTCTTACAGTTCCAGAGCGAGTTCACTAAACATATTTGTCAGGGCAAACCCCCAAGGGTGGCGCAGAGAGTTCTGCAGCTGCCCAGGTCAAAAGGAGGTCTAGGCTCTCCCTCGATAGTAAGATACTACGAGGGAGCCATGCTCACCCATGTCTCACAATGGGGAGTCATGCAGTCTACCTGCAAATGGCGCTCCATCGAACAGGCCTCGTTACCCTACAACCTAACTTTGCGTGACCTGATTTGGATGCCCACACATTGTCGCAGAGAATTAACCCTGATAAATCCCATCATTCGGGAATGCCTGCAATTTTGGGATAAAATCCGCCACTCTAGACAAATTGCCCCTCACCCTTCTCCCATAACCTCGTTGCCCAGCCTATTGGTTGGCTTACAGGATGCTCATCCATTGAAATGGTCTCAAATCGGAATAAATGTGGTCTCGGACCTTTGGCTTCCGCCATCGGAGTGTGGATTCAAATCTGCATCACATTTGGGGGCTGATGTGGCCTTACCCCATATCCTGAAATTTGAACACCACAGAATTAAAAGTTTCTTGACTTCCTGGGGCTTTAAACCTCAGTTAACCCGTCCACTGACCCCGTGGGAGTCCACTTGGAACCAAGGAAAGAGGCTATATAGACCCCTTTCCAGACACTATACCCTGTTGGACTCTAATCTAAACTCAGATTTAGCTCCCCACCTTGCAAAGTGGGAATCCCTGCTTGACAAATCACTTACAGTAGATGATTGGGAACAAGCGTTTGAGCGTACCAAAAAGGCCATACATTGCACCACCTTATTTGAGACTTATTACAAGTTGGTGGCTCATTGGTACTATGTGCCCTCCAGGTTGGCTAAAATATTCTCTAGCGCATCCCCGTATTGTTGGAGAGGTTGTGGTCAGAGAGGGGATTCTTTACACATCTGGTGGGAATGCCCCAAAATACGCCCCTTATGGACAAAATGTTTTAGAGCCCTTCCCAAATTGGGTGTCTCATTACGTAGCTCTCCCGCAGTTGCCCTGCTACACATAGGTGTTCAATCTATCCCTAAACATCATGCTTACATAAGTATATACCTTTTCATGTCCATTAAACATCTGATAGCTTGTGACTGGAAATCAGAGTCTCCACCTAGCTGGACAAGAGTCTGCTCCTATATGGCCTACTTATATACTATGGAAAAAAGCATATTTTATAATTTAGGTAATTCTGACCTCTTCGAGCTTACATGGGCTGACTGGAAAGACACATATGACACAACCTGGAAACCTAATGTTCTCTCTTCCTGTTAGCTTCTCATAGGGGGAACGGGGGTTCTGACCTGGGGATAGACCTGCCTTGACCCAGACGGCTTCCATGAAACACCCACTCATGACCAACGATATACCCCTCCTCCCTTTCCCTCCCCACCCCCCATTTCACTTCTAGACTTCTATCCTTTCCCCCCTTCTCCTGGCCAAGAGACCTTTGGGTCTCCCCCATCCGTGCTATAAGGTACCACTATGTATTATGGCTAATTTCTGTGTCATTGGTATTGCCTCGAACAGAGTACTATCCATTTTACAATGTGTAACATTATACTGTTTAGAGGACGAGATGTGTCCTCACATTGTTAATTTTCTCTTTGTTTTGTTTTTCTCTTCTTACTTACATACTCTCACTTGTAAACATGATAAGATCAATAAAGCTCTTTTGAAAATTAAAAAAAAAAAAAAAAAAAAAGTAAAACATTTACTATGTGAAGAACATTGGAATGTAAAATATGAGTAACGCGTTTCAGGTTGAGTGGTATAGGTCTAATGTGGTGTCGGGTTAGCGTTATATAAATAACATTATTATTTTTATCAGTAGTAGTAGTTAGTATAGGGTGACCAGATCTGAGGGAAAAAAGGCACACTCCATCAACAACATGCAACTCACACAAAACAGAGGATGAATGATTATATATAAGAAAACATAACCCAAGATAAAAACCATAGGGCCCACTTAGTCCTCTCAAATATTCTTCTGAAATGTTTGTTTAAATAATTCCCAAGAAAATATCACTGATATTTCACTTATCCTTACATTCTCTTCATCAATGTTTCCTGCCTCCTCTTCAATAATCACTTGTCACATAGCATGTCCCACCACCATTTCTTCTTCTCTACTACATCCATATATCCCCAACAACATATTTCCTATTTCACTTTTATACTCAAAAACTCTCATAAAACCTGTTTCAGGGCATTTTTCTTACAAGAGTTTTTAAAATATTAAAAAAAAAAATGTGAATTGAGGTCCCTCTGAACATAGGAAGAATAAAAAAAATCCAACTAACTCCAAAGTGACAAGTTGTACGAGAAAAAGTTGTTGTGTATAGATTAAATGCTAACGGCATAAAAACGAGTACATCTGACTCCAAAGTGACAAATGTGTTAAGAATTTTTTTTAAACAATAACATGTAGAAAACCTGATTTAAGGTTCCTTTGTAGATAGGAAGAAGGGGAAAGAAAAAAAAGGCTTTTCCTATCTTTAGCATGGAATGGATCAGTATTTTTTGTCCCAATATTTTTCAATCCCTACATATAATTAAAGACAAGCTTTAGGGCATAGTTGGTATCCCTATAATGCATGACAAACGTCAAGATGTAGTATTCCAATAATACACTTCATGACTTTTTTTTACCACTACTTTATCCATAAATATCCCAAGACATCTGTATAATATTTTGATAAAAGGCAACTCTGCTTATCAGACACAGACAGTTTTATCCATCATGGTTTACAGTTATTCTTAATATTCCTTATTCATTTGTATCCTAATGATTTTAGAGGAGACACTCATCCTCTGTTGTAAGAAAATGATTACCATATCTGAGGCTTTCAATCCTGGGTAGGGTTTGGTGGAGACATATATGCTAATTTAATTTACTGGAACTGAGTGCGCTGAAAAATGATGTGTGGAATGGGGATTTAGTGGATTAAAATCAGCAATTAAGAACTGTAAACATAAAGTCCAGTTAAATGATTTAAATTAACTAAATATATTAACAAAGAGAAGTAAACTTTTTTTTTGTTACTGTTTATTTGCTTATACAAACATGTTATTGTAAATCTCAATGTGAAGTGACTGTAAAAGGCTCTTAAATGTTTGTATAAAGGACCATTTACAGCACTTATCCTGATTCCAAGGTAAACTAACCTTCAAAAAGTCTATTAGAATGCTTTGGAACTCCTGTCTTTGCAGAAAGGGACATTTTCATTGTGTTTTCCCCCCAAGCAAGAGCACTTATCTGTTCTAATAAAATTGAGAAAATATTCAGGATAGTACAGAGGTGCACATAAAACTAGAAACTCAAACATGGAAGAGATGCTATATGTAGTATATAGCAGCAGTAAGAGATATTTTCTGATCCTAAATTGATTTTCTAGAAAACAAAGACAAGTTTGATAAATGTAAAGGGCCATTGCACACTAGATTTTTTTTCTTTGTATAAATGTTTTGTAGATGATCCATTTATATAGCACATCTGGGAGTGTTTTTGTAACAATGTATAGTTTTGCTTATTTTTTTAATAACATTGTGCTGATTTTCAGACTCCTAACCAAGCCCCAAATTATTAGATGAAGACCCAGGTCTACAGATTCCAGTTTGTTTAATCTGTCTTTTTATATACAGGCAAGGGGGTGTCTGCTCTTTCTGCTTTCCCAGCCCCTTTCTCTGGATGTCCCAGCCTAACCTCATCAACAGTGCTAAACTCAGATCTTCTAAGTAAATTTTTAAAAGGTTTTATACTGAAGTTAAGGTCAGTATCTGTGCATATTCTTCTTTATAGTAGTGTCCAGGGCCGCCATCAGGGGGTGACAGGGGTGACTCCTGTCAGGGGCCCAATGGGCTAGGGGGCCCCATGAGGCAAGAACTAAGAAAAAAAAAAAAAAATTTGGCAGCCACCAGTGGGTACTACAGCAGAGTGCTAATTGAGCATGGGAAATGTTATTACAAGGAGTAAAGTATTAGCATTTGAGAGGATTTCTGAGTGTGCACTAAACCACTATGCACAGTGTGAGACAGACTTGGCACTTTGTTTGTAGAGTGTGTGCCTGAGTCAGGCGGCTGATCACTTTCATTTGCAGAGGAGGTAGGACTTACTTAGCAAATGTTTTTTATTTCTTTGTGCAATTTAAGATTGTAACTTCAGTTTGGTAGTAGTTGTATGGTGGGGCCAGGGGTCCATAAAAACACATTTTTTTAGCAGCAGTGTATTTATGATTATTTGACAATGCTGTAGAAATTCTATATTTAAAACCATGCAGAAATGTTTCCTCCTCAATACACAAATGATATATATATATTACATTCCAGTTTACTGCCCCTTTATTCCAGATACAAGGAGGCATTTTATCTACCACAGCTTATGGTTCCACCAAGACCATATAGAGTACAGCATTTTCAAAATCCACAAGTACAGCTGACAGATGGGAACATTTGTACACTATATTTGAAGTGGTGCTCTTGGTTAGGGAAAATGGGGAAAATATCAAACAAACATATGTCAACCTTTTAAAAGTACTTTTCTTCATCTAGCCATCTACCCAGATCATTAATGTACAATTTTGAATTCACAGAATTATTTTTGTTTGCACATTTACAAATATGATTCTTTAAAAAGTGATCTCTTAATTTCTGAATTTTTTTTATCATGCATGTCACACATTGTTGATTTAGGGGATACAAGGTGCATAAATGTTTCCTCCTGTGAGTGTTTCTGTGGGTGTCTGTGTTTATGTCTTTGTGCTTTGGTTTTTGTCTCTATGAGTGTGTATGTATTTTTTTTCTGTTGGTATCTCTGTGAGGGTGGGTGTGTATGTCTTTGTGCATTTTCTGTGGATGTCTGTGAGGGTGTGTGCATATGTCTTTGAGCTTTTGCTATGGGTGTCTCTGTGAGGGTGGGCATGTGTTTGTCTTTGTGTATTTTCTCTGGATGCCTCTGTGAGGGTGGGTGTGTATGTCTGTGTTTTCTGTGGATGTCTCTGAGGGTGTGTGTGTGGGTATGTATGTATGTCTGTGTTTTCTGTGGATGTCTCTGAGAGGGTGTGTATTTTCTGTGGGTGTCTCTGTGAGGGTGCGTGTGTGTATGTCTTTGTGTGTTTTCTGTGGATGTCTCAGTGAGGGTGTGTCTGTATGTCTTTCTGTGTTTTCTGTGGGTGTCTCTGCGTGTGTGTGTATGTCTTTGTGTGTTTTCTGAGGCCTCTGTTGGTGTTTCCTTGGGTGTATGTGCAAGTTTGAGTTTGTGTGTGTGTGTGTGTGTGTGTCCATTGTCTGTTCCTTTTTAGGACATTTTGACCTTACTACTGATTATTCACATCTTTCTACAGACTTTGAGACTAATGAGGCCTTTCCGGAAGTCACCAAGCTACCTTTTAACCTTTAAATTATTGTTTAGGCAGTTCAGGGCCCTTCCTTTCAGCCACTGCATGCTGTTGTCATCATTTAGTTGGCATCTTCCTTTACAAAAAGATCATCAAAACTCCATATTTTGTTTTCTAAATCTCCTTTTTTTACAAAACTGTAGTTTACCTCATTACTTGTCAGGTCAATGTAATCAAGTGCTAAGTGTCTGTTTGGGTGTCTGTGTCTGAGTTTCTTTGCTTGTTTGCTAGAGTGTCTATATGTGAATCCTTATGTGTGAGTGTCTGTGTGTGTTTCAGTGTATGTTACTACCTTTACAAAATTTCCAAGTTTAAATAGACACTTAAGAATAAAGTGCATATACATTTTAGTCACTTGGTCAAAAATTGCACATGTCAAAGGAGTGGGGGGGGGCCTGATCAATGGTTAAGTCAGGGGCCCCAAAATTTCTAGTGGCGGCCCTGGTAGTGTCTATAACATGCAATTCTATGAAAATTGGAGTAAACTGTCCTTTTAAGTGCATTCATATCTTATTTTCTATCAATGATTGTACAAATTAGGATTCATTTGTATTATTGTTTAACTCATGAAAACCTGAAGAAGTATTAGTAGTCTTAAAATGTATCTGTTTGTAGTCGTGATACAAATATATAGAGTCTCTGCACTGAGTTTTTCATTTAAAATTATTTCTCTCTCATAATCATAAGGGATTATTTTTGACAAACGTGTTTATTTTATGTACCACCAGGTTCTAATCCAGCCAAGAGAATGTCAACCTTTCAAACACCATTAACTGTTGAATTCAGTTAAAGAAACACGAAGCCCAAGATTTAAACAACTTTCAAATGTACTTCTATTATCTCATTTGTTTTGTTCTCTTGGCATTCTTTGTTGAAAAGAATACCTAGGTAGGCTCAGAAGCTGTGAACTAGCTGCTAACTGGTGCCTGCATATATATGCCTCTTGTCAACAGCTTACTGTGGTGTTAGAATAGCTCCCAGTAGTGTATGCCTTCTCCTTTAATAAAGGATACCAAGAGAATTAAGCAAAATTTATAATACAAGTAAATTGGAAGGTTGTTTAAAATTGTATGCTGTGGTGAATATGATTATCTTAGCGGCAAGGTACTTGATTTTTAAGAAATGGAAAGGAAGTAGGAAAAAAAAACAACAAAAAAACAAAAAATATTGGTGCACATCCAACCACTTAAGTCCACTCTTTCTTTTTTTTTTTTTTTAAATCTTTATTTTCAAACCAGCAAATAGTCGTACAGGCAATGTCAGTGTCAAAAAAAAAAGAAAAACAGAATCCAGACATCGATAATAAAACAAATACATTGACCCTCTCTTTAGGTTGACAACTGACACAAAACTGGTATAAAATTATATTGACAATCCTAATACTGCAATTTCCTATATCCATTAACTTAAAATAAACAATAAAATAATACACCAAAAAAAAAAAAAAAAAAAAGCACAAGAAAAAAAAAACCCCAACAATTATATCTAGCTGCCACGCCATAGTTCATGTTAGGTTGAGCTGACCTATTCAGGATAATACAGCTTTCTTTCCTCATCTTGCTGTATCTAATTACCTCTTCTCCCCTCAAACGGGGCAGTATAAATATGTCTTCCCTCATTATGGGGTTTTTGTAGCTATAAAACTACCAGCTGCTGGTATTAGTGCGTCATTCTATTGCGGGGGTATATGTACATCTGTGCCTCAATCTAACTCCTGTGGTCAGCCTACAGCAATTTAACTCTTAAAAAAAAAAAAAAAAAAAAGGGGACACCCCTATTCCCCCCTGTTCGTCCTAACCGACTTTATCTTTGTTCTGCCCAGTGTGATGGAAGAAGACCTTCAACTATGGTAATATCAAAAAACACCGATTTACGTAAGGGGTAGATCATCTGTAATTGCGTTGTAAGTGGACAGGCTTTTATAAGGTTTAGCCATTTATGAAAAAAACTTCTAAATTGTTTTTCACTACTTGGTTCTAATTGATGTTGCTCTATTGTTATTTGTTCATGCATTTTTTGTGCAAACTCTGCAATGTTCGGTGCTTTAGCTGCCTTCCAGTGTAGCAGTATTATATTCCTAGCCACCAATATAGCTGTATTAATAAAATCTCTATCTTTCTTTTCTTCTTGAGATATTGGATTGGACAAGAAAAAGATTGTTTTTGCGAGCAAAACCACTTTTTGATGCATAAATCTGTTTATCCAGAAGTTAACTCTGTTCCAAAATCTAGCAATCTTTGGGCAGGACCAGAAACAGTGTAGAATATCTGCTTTTGGGTATTTACAATGAAAGCAGTTGCCAGTACACTTTTCATCCCATTTGGCTAAAATTACCGGCGAGATGTAGGAAAAATTTTATATTTTGCTATGCTACTCTTTCCACGTTGTGTTCTTACTGCCTATTAGTTGAATACTTGTTTTAATATCATCCATTTCTGTTTCTTGCAGCACTCTCTGCCATTTAGATAGAATTAACTCCAAGTGTTGTTGGCCATATTTTAACATGATCATCTTGTACCAGCTGGATATTGAATAATATCCATTTTTAAACATTCCAATCCCCGATTCAATTATTCCTAAGTCTCGTGCAATATGCGGATATTGTGTCCCATGCAGAATATAGTGTCTGATTTGGAGATATGCGTAAAAGTGGTGTTTTGGGAGATAAAATTCCCTTTTAATTCTTTCAAAGGTTTTCACAATGCACGTACTTGGATCTAATAGTTGAGCAACATACTTCAGACCCCAAAGGAGCCAGCCTTGAAATATGCCTGGAGAAAGTCCTGGTGCAAATCCAGGGTTACCTGTTATGGGTAGATAGTTGGAAAAATTATAACTTAACCCAAGTTCCCCACAAAATTTTTGCCAGGCTATAATTACGTTGTACATCACCCTCAAATTGCCAATATTGGATGGTAATCTGTTCGTCGGGGTATGGAGAATTGCCTTTAGCGAAAAAGGTTTAATCATTCCCTCCTCTAGATCAAAGAGGGTAAAATGATTAGCTTCAGTTATCCAATCTGCTGCAATCTTAACCAAGGTAGCCCAATTGGATACCTTGATATTTGGGAGTCCAAACCCTCCCAGATCCTTATTTTGTTGCAAAAATCGTACAGATAGACGTGGCCTCCCTTTCCCCCATAATAATCCTGTACACAGTTTATTAAAGATTTGTACATCTGAATTTTTAATAATTATTGGTAGGTTTTGCATTATATACAAAAGACGTGGGAACATGAATGTTTTTAGTAAAGTAATTTTAGCAGACAAAGAGATTGGTAGCGACTTCCATTTGTCTATCATGGACTTGGCTTCCCCGAAAAATTTTGTGTAGTTTAGTGCATACCACCTTGTGGGGTTGCCAGACAAATAAATCCCTAGGTACTTAATGTGGTCTACTATCTTAAAAGGTAAATCTCTTAAGCTGTCTTTCCTCTTGTATATCCATAAAAGTTCTGATTTGTTTTGGTTAACCTTGTAGCCCGAGAACAGGCTGAACTCCTTGATTATCCCTAGAAGAATGGGTATACTAGATTTAGTTTTTGATAGAAATAGTAGGAGATCATCCGCATATAAAGATAATGTAAGTTTGGTGTCCCCAAAGGAAATACCTTCCAGTTCTTGTTTCAAACGAGTCGCGAGGGGTTCTATTGAAAGATTAAAGAGGAGTGGCGACAGGGGACACCCCTGTCTTGTTCCTCTAGCTAAAGTTATTTTGGGGGAAAGTCCTCCATTAATTAATAGATAGGAACAAGGGTTATTGTATAATAGTTTTATAAAATTAAGAAAGCCCCCCGTAAAGCCAAAATACTTTAAGGTAGTAAATAAATGGTTCCATTCTATTGAGTCGAAGGCTTTCTCCGCATCGAGTGTCAATAGGGCCAAATCTGCTTTGAGAGCCTTGCGGCCATCTTGCACTCTGTTCCAATAATGATCTAATGTTAACAGTGCTTTGCGTATGTTTTTGGTTACACTTCTACCTGTCATAAAACCCGTTTGGTCTGTATGGATTAAATTATTCATACACTTTTCCAGTCTGTCTGCCACTATATGAGTAAGCAGTTTGTAGTCATTATTCAATAACGAAATGGGGCGATAGGATCCTGGGAGCTCTAAATCTTTATCTTTTTTGGGAATAAGGGTCACTACCGAGGTGGTGAAGTACAGTGAGTCCATTCTGTTATTAGTATAGTATTTATTGAATAGTTTTACTAATATATCCGGAATATTGTCTTTCAATACTTTGTAAAATTCAGCTGGTAGTTGATCTGGTCCGGGTGCTTTGTTCATTTTCAATTTCTCTATAGCCATCACCACTTCTTCTATCGAGATTGGCTGGTTCAATTCTTGTAATTGCTCCAGAGATACTTTTGGTAAAGTGATTTTGCTCCAAAATACATCCTTAGCCTTATCCTCGTTTTTTTGGGCTGAATATAATTCTTGGTAATATTCATATAGAGCCTCCCTAATCTCAAGTGGCGTCGTAAGCCTTTTGTTATTCTTAGTTATACATGGGATGTTGTGTCTCCCCTTCCCTGCTTTAATAATTTTGGCCAATAATTTAGCCGACCTCCCGTGATGGCTCTTAAAAAAGGCTTTTGCTTTGAGATCTTCCTTTTGTCCCTTCTGTTTAAGGAAGATATCCCGCTCCCCTTTAGCTTTCTTATAGTTATCCCACGCATTACCAGAATGATTAGCAATATATGTTTTATATGCATTCCTTACTTGATTGGTCAACTGGAGGTCTCTAGCGGATGTTTTTTTCTTCCATTTAATCATGTATGCTCTGATCTTTCCACGAAGAACCGCCTTTGCTGCTTCCCAAAATATTTCTATTTTATCTATGTATCCCTTATTAAAACCCACATACTCTATCCACGCTTTCGTTAGAAAATTTCTAAATTCATTATCCTGGATAAGATATTTGGGAAAAGAAAAAAAGTTTTGTTCAGCTAGTTTCCTGACCCCTTCCACTTCTAGGGTTATTATTGCGTGGTCTGAGATTACTATATCTTGGATGGTGGGTTTTAGATCTAGTTTAACCATGCTATCTGATATCAAAAATAGATCGATACGGGAAAAACTCTTATATGCTTTAGATTCACACGAGAATGCTTTTACGTCTGGATTGTTTATTCTCCAGAAGTCATGAAGGTTCAATTTATTCGTAAAGTTCCTAAAAACTTTTCTCTCCCTGTTTCTCTCCTGCATATTTGTACCTGACTTACTTCTATCTAAATAGGGACATATAGTCATGTTGAAATCTCCTGCTATAATTAGGTTTTGATCTATATATGAAAGGAGTTTAATATATAAGCCATCCCAGAATTTTTGATCTATGGTGTTTGGGGCATATATGTTACATAGTACATATATTAATCCCCTATATTCTATCTTGACTATAAGAAATCTCCCATTTAAATCAAGTTCCTGCGACAGGATAGTATACTCTAATTTTTTAGAAAATGGAGGGCCACCCCTCTTTTCCGTGTTGAAACGGGAGTAGCAATTACTTTTCCGACCCATTTACATTGTAATTTAGGGATCTCTTTACTCTTAAGGTGTGTTTCTTGTAAAAAAACAACATCAGGTTGATGTTGTTTGAGTTGTTTTAAAATAATACTTCTTTTGGGTGGGGAGGTTATTCCCCCCACGTTCCAGGAAAGAAAGTTCAACATTTATTTGGGGCAACAAGCTTTAGCATAGTATCGGAGAACAGGAGGGGGGAACGAGAGAGAGGAAAAAAAAAAAATGAACCAGCATCCCACCCATAAAAAAAAAAAAAAAAAAAAAAAGGAGTACAAAACCCCATTATAGACATATAAGTCTAATATCTGGATACGATTCTAGACCTACCACTCATCTAACTTAATGTATTTATAAATTCTTTAGCTTCTTGGGGATTGTTTAGCGTATAGCTTTCGCCCTTTATATTTACAACTATCTTTGTGGGGTACAGCATTCTAGCCTGAATGCCTTTCTTGAAGAGCATCGAACAAAATGGCGCCATTTCTCTCCTTTTGAGAGACGTCTCTACCGAGAAGTCTTGAAAGAGCAGGATTTTATCTTGACCATACATCAGAGTATTTACTTTTCTAAAATGAGTCATCAACATGGTCTTATCTTGGAAACATAGATATTTAACCAAGACAGGCCTGGGTTTGGTAATGCCCTCCGGATTGGATCGCACCACCCCCAGCCTGTGTGCTCTTTCAACTATAAATGGCTTCTCCACATTTTGGATACCTAACAAGTGGGGTAATTCCACTGCAGCAAATTGAACTAAGTCTTGATGTTGAATGTTTTCAGAAAGACCTATTATTCTAACATTGTTTCTGCGTGAGCGGTCTTCTAGATCTTCCAACCGCGAGTGTAGCCCTTTAATTAGTTCCCCTTGTTTTTGAAGGATTGTATCTTGTGCCCCAGCTTGGTCTTCCAGATCAGAGACCCTGGATTCTACCTCAGCAAAACGTGTTGAGAATTGTCTTACTTCTCCAGCCAGTTCTGAAATTTCAGCTTTAAGTATATTGAATTGAGGCATAATCAGGTCTGCGATCTGGTTGATCAAGATTTGTTTATCTGGAATTGGGGGAGCTGGGGATTGAATTTCTAAGCTATTTTCCATCTCATTGCTCTTAGCTTTCCTTTCCCTTTGTTTTGCCGGCATAGCTGGCGAGCTATTTTTACCCCGTGAGACAAATCTTTCCATAAAATAAAATCAAGAAAAAAATGCCGTGTAGTAAGAAAAAAAAAAAAAAAGTGACAACTTTATAACACAGTGAAAACCACAATACATAAAAAAAAAACAAAAAAAAAAAACACCGCACAACAATAGTGCTGATTGTGTATGTAGGGATACACACACTTATGTGTACCTATGCTGGATATTATAAATCCACACTTGAGGGCATAATTCTCTAAGATTATGCAAATTCAACTATACAGTGTATGTGCTGCCTTCAACGCAGCACCTTTCCAACGTTAATTTATATTGTGCCTAAATATCTAACAGTGCCTTAAATTACACCTTGTGTCTGTATACTAAGTCTAGTTACACATTTCTTGATCTTAAATTGTTAGCAGCCGCTATCTGTGATTCTTACAGTTCTAAGGGAGGAAAGCTAAAAAAAAAGCAGAGGAGAAAATAAAAACAAGGCAAGAAAAAAAAGGCAAAAGAAAAAAGCAGTATAAGTTTCTGAAAGCCAATCTTATGAATCATCAAGAACTAAACAGCTTCAGTCCAGCTTGCTCAGGCCGTGGTGAGGGGTTCACTCACGCCCACCTGAGTTTGTGATTACTCTCACTAATTTGGAATATCAAGTCCCAACTTGTCTTGGCTTTTCTTCCCCTGGGAAATAGCACTTCTCTGGGTCCTCCTTAGGCCCAGGTACTGTATGCCTTGTAAAATGCCAGATAAATTTGTTCCTGGGAAAGAGTACCCCTCTTTACAGATAAGCCATAATTGTTCTCCCAAGGGCTCAAATCCAGGCTTATGTCCCAGTTACATACAATCAGCAACTCAGAGAGAAAAAAAAACACTCTCTTATTGGGTCTCTATCGGGGGTGCATACCGCTCCCTCTGGTTGGCAGCTTCAAGGAAGTAGAATAAATGAATCTGCAGGTTAACCTCACTCCATACCAGGACCAGACAATTCAAAGCCAGAGCACGCCCTCATTCATTGTGCTTTCCAAACAAGGGGTAAGAGAAGAGCAGTTCTGCCCAGATAAAAGTTTTTAATATGTTCACCGCTTCAGTGGGACTGCAATATTGGGAAAAGCCAGCTTTAAGAAAAAAGAAAAACTCACCCCGGTTCCTGTCTCCAGGTTGCCAACGCTCTTTCTGTCAGCGCTTCAACTCCTTAACAGCTCTTTACCAGGGCAGTCATCACACCGCTGATTACTGTGCGGTCTTTTCCTATGCGTCCCACCTCCACCTTCGCGGACGCGGCACCGGTCACTCAGTCACTTGCTCTGCTGGGTCTGCTTACTTTGTCTCGACAGCTGTGGGATAAACATCGACGCGTATGCACCCTCAATCTTCAGTGTAACTGGCGCCGCAGCCACGGCACTGCACTCCCGGTCTCCTTCTCACCAGATGCCAGCGTTTCTCCAAGCAGCTATCTGGCTCCGTTTACCTTTGAGCCATCTCTCTTTGTCGACCAGTAGCGCCACTATCTCCCCAGAGCAAAGGTTCTCTTTATTTATTTTGCACAGGGGTTTTTAGGCCTTAGCAACTTGGCCAACTTCACCGGCTAAATAGGCTTCCTACTCGCCACTGTCCTTCTTAGCTCGAGTATAATATCTCGGCACAAGAGTCTCGGCGTGGAGGGTTGAAGATGATTTCGGCTCACCCAGTGCTATCAGGTGCTCTCCTCGCGTGTGTCTGCGAGGCCCCTCCCCAAACGGAAGTCTCGTAAATATGTTTTGTTGACTAAGTCCACTCTTTCATGGCATATTTGTATATGCTTCTGTCTGCCAAATATACTTACATAGCTTCTAATAAGATTGGGATAAACATCTCGCAATAATATGAGCTTATATTTGTGCTGCAAAAACAAATATACTTCTATCTGCTAAATATACTTACATAGTTCAAATAAAATTGGGATTAACATCTCACAATAATATTGACTTATATTTATGCTGCAAAAATGTATTTATTTATTTATTTTTTTGCTTTAAAAAATGCCTTTAAATGAAATGGGATCTTAGTCACACAATATGATCATATTCTGCTAAGCCAGTCACCACTTACAAGGTGTCCCATAAAGACTGGTCCTATACTAACCAGTTTCCACACTGCAGCAAGTCATGTCTACACAGCGTGAAGCTTTCTAGCTTATTGAGTATATTTATCAGGAACACACCTGGGCTGGGTGGCGTGCAGTAACCAAAGGGGAGGGATTTTGTCAGCTCCCTATTTAAGAAATACAACAAAGGTTTTTTTTTGGTTACGCACACCACAAAAGGACTGTTTAATCTTAACACACATATTGTGGGAGTGCTACCAAAGTGACCAAAACAATTACAAAACAACAAAAAATAATGGTGCACATCCAACCACTTAAGTCCACTCTTTCATGGCATATTTGTATATGCTTCTGTCTGCCAAATATACTTACATAGCTTCTAATAAGATTGGGATAAACATCTCGCAATAAGATGAGCTTATATTTGTGCTGCAAAAACAAATATACTTCTATCTGCACCAAGAGTCACTAGAGAGGGAAAATAAAATAAAGACAGCCAATTCCGCTGAAAATAATCCACACCCAAAATAAAGTTTAAATCTTATAATGAAAAAAACTGAAATTATAAGCAGAAGAATCAAACTGAAACAGCTGCCTGAAGTACTTTTCTACCAAAAACTGCTTCAGAAGAAGAAAACACATCAAAATGGTAGAATTTAGTAAAAGTATGCAAAGAAGACCAAGTTGCTGCTTTGCAAATCTGATCAACCGAAGCTTCATTCCTAAACGCCCAGGAAGTAGAAACTGACCTAGTAGAATGAGCTGTAATCCTTTGAGGCGGAGTTTTACCCGACTCGACATAAGCATGATGAATTAAAGATTTCAACCAAGATGCCAAAGAAATGGCAGAGGCCTTCTGACCTTTCCTAGAACCGGAAAAGATAACAAATAGACTAGAAGTCTTTCGGAAATTCTTAGTAGCTTCAACATAATATTTCAAAGCTCTAACTACATCCAAAGAATGCAATGATCTCTCCTTAGAATTCTTAGGATTAGGACATAATGAAGGAACCACAATTTCTCTGCTAATGTTGTTAGAATTCACAACCTTAGGTAAAAATTTAAAAGAAGTTCGCAACACCGCCTAATCCTGATGAAAAATCAGAAAAGGAGACTCACAAGAAAGAGCAGATAATTCAGAAACTCTTCTAGCAGAAGAGATGGCCAAAAGAAACAAAACTTTCCAAGAAAGTAATTTAATGTCCAATGAATGCAAAGGTTCAAACGGAGGAGCTTGAAGAGCCCCCAGAACCAAATTCAAACTCCAAGGAGGAGAAATTGACTTAATAACAGGTTTTATACGAACCAAAGCTTGTACAAAACAATGAATATCAGGAAGATTAGCAATCTTTCTGTGAAAAAGAACAGAAAGAGCAGAGATTTGTCCTTTCAAGGAACTTGCAGACAAACCTTTATCCAAACCATCCTGAAGAAACTGTAAAATTCTCGGAATTCTAAAAGAATGCCAGGAAAAATGATGAGAAAGACACCAAGAAATATAAGTCTTCCAGACTCGATAATATATCTTCCTAGATACAGATTTACGAGCCTGTAACATAGTATTAATCACAGAGTCAGAGAAACCTCTTTGACTAAGAATCAAGCGTTCAATCTCCATACCTTTACATTTAAGGATTTGAGATCCTGATGGTAAAAAGGACCTTGCGACAAAAGGTCTGGTCTTAACGGAAGAGTCCATGGTTGGCAAGAGGCCATCCGAACAAGATCCGTATACCAAAACCTGTGAGGCCATGCTGGAGCCACCAGCAGAACAAATGAGCATTCTTTCAGAATCTTGGAGATTACTCTTGGAAGAAGAACTAGAGGCGGAAAGATATAGGCAGGATGATACTTCCAAGGAAGTGACAATGCATCCACTGCTTCCGCCTGAGGATCCCTGGATCTGGACAGATACCTGGGAAGTTTCTTGTTTAGATGAGAAGCCATCAGATCTATTTCTGGAAGTCCGCACATTTGAACAATCTGAAGAAATACCTCTGGGTGAAGAGACCATTCGCCCGGATGTAACGTTTGGCGACTGAGATAATCCGCTTCCCAATTGTCTATACCTGGGATATGAACCGCAGACATTAGACAGGAGCTGGATTCCGCCCATACCAGTATTCGAGATATTTTTTTCATAGCCAGAGGACTGTGAGTCCCTCCTTGATTATTGATATATGCCACAGTTGTGACATTGTCTGTCTGAAAACAAATGAACGATTCTCTCTTTAGAAGAGGCCATGACTGAAGAGCTCTGAAAATTGCACGGAGTTCCAAAATATTGATTGGTAATCTCACCTCCTGAGATTCCCAAACCCCTTGTGCTGTCAGAGACCCCCAAACAGCTCCCCAACCTGTCAGACTTGCATCTGTTGAAATTACAGTCCAGGTCGGAAGAACAAAAGAAGCCCCCTGAATTAAACGATGGTGATCTGTTCACCACGTCAGAGAGTGTCGTACAATCGGTTTTAAAGATATTAATTGAGATATCTTTGTGTAATCCCTGCACCACTGGTTCAGCATACAGAGCTGAAGAGGTCGCATGTGAAAACGAGCAAAGGGGATCGCGTCCGATGCAGCAGTCATAAGACCTAGAATTTCCATGCATAAGGCTACCGAAGCGAATGATTGAGACTGAAGGTTTCGACAAGCTGAGATCAATTTTAGACGTCTCTTGTCTGTCAGAGACAGAGTCATGGACACTGAATCTATCTGGAAACCTAAAAAGGTTACCCTTGTCTGAGGAATCAATTAACTTTTCTGTAAATTGATCCTCCAACCATGATCTCGAAGAAATAACACAAGTCGATTCGTATGAGATTCTGCTAAATGTGAAGACTGAGCAAGTACCAAGATATCGTCCAAATAAGGAAATACCACAATACCCTGTTCTCTGATTACAGACAGAAGGGCACCGAGAACCTTTGTAAAAATTCTTGGAGCTGTTGCTAGGCCAAATGGCAGAGCCACAAACTGGTAATGCTTGTCTAGGAAAGAGAATCTCAGAAACTGATAGTGATCTGGATGAATCGGAATATGCAGATATACATCCTGTAAATCTATTGTGGACATATAATGCCCTTGCTGAACAAAAGGCAGGATAGTCCTTATAGTTACCATTTTGAATGTTGGTATCCTTACATAACGATTCAATATTTTTAGATCCAGAACTGGTCTGAAGGAATTCTCCTTCTTTGGTACAATGAAGAGATTTGAATAAAACCCCAGCCCCTGTTCCAGAACTGGAACTGGCATAATTACTCCAGCCAACTCTAGATCTGAAACACATTTCAGAAATGCTTGAGCCTTCGCTGGATTTACTGGGACACGGAAAAGAAAAAATCTCTTTGCAGGAGGCCTTATCTTGAAGCCAATTCTGTACCCTTCTGAAACAATGTTCTGAATCCAAAGATTGTGAATTGAATTGATCCAAATTTCTTTGAAAAATCGTAATCTGCCCCCTACCAGCTGGACTGGAATGAGGGCCGCACCTTCATGTGGACTTGGGAGCTGGCTTTGGTTTTCTAAAAGGCTTGGATTTATTCCAGACTGGAGATGGTTTCCAAACTGATACCGCTCCTGTGGGTGAAGGATCAGGCTTTTGTTCCTTGTTGTGACAAAAGGAACGGAAACGATTATTAGACCTAAATTTACCTTTAGATTTTTTATCCTGTGGTAAAAAAGTTCCTTTCCCTCCAGTAACAGTTGAGATAATAGAATCCAACTGAGAACCAAATAATTTATTAACCTGGAAAGAAAGGGAAAGCAAAGTTGACTTAGAAGACATAGCAGCATTCCAAGTTTTAAGCCATAAAGCTCTTCAAGCTAAAATAGCTAGAGACATATACCTGACATCAACTCTAATGATATCAAAGATGGCATCACAAATAAAGTTATTAGCATGTTGAAGAAGATTAACAATGCTATGAGAATTATGATCGGATACTTGTTGCGCTAAAGCTTCTAACCGAAAAGTTGAAGCTGCAGCAACATCCGCTAAAGATATAGCAGGTCTAAGAAGATTACCTGAACATAAGTAAGCTTTTCTTAGAAAGGATTCAATTTTCCTATCTAAAGGATCCTTAAAGGAAGTACTATCTGCCGTAGGAATAGTAGTACGTTTAGCAAGAGTGGAGATAGCCCCATCAACCTTAGGGATTTTGTCCCAAAACTCTAATCTGTCAGATGGCACAGGATATAATTGCTTAAAACGTTTAGAAGGAATAAATGAATTACCCAAATTATTCCATTCCCTGGAGATTACTTCAGAAATAGCATCAGGGACAGGAAAAACTTCTGGAATAACTACAGGAGATTTAAAAACCTTATTTAAACGTTTAGATTTAGTATCAAGAGGACCAGAATCCTCTATTTCTAATGCAATTAAGACTTCTTTAAGTAAAGAACGAATAAATTCCATTTTGAATAAATATGAAGATTTATCAGCATCAATCTCTGAAACAGAATCCTCTGAACCAGAGGAATCATTATCAGAATCAGAATGATGATGTTCATTTAAAAATTCATCTGAAAAATGAGAAGTTTTAAAAGACCTTTTACGTTTACTAGAAGGAGGAATAACAGACATAGCCTTCTTAATGGATTTAGAAACAAAATCTCTTATGTTAACAGGAACACTCTGAGTATTAGATGTTGATGGAACAGCAACAGGTAATGTAACATTACTAAAGGAAATATTATCTGCATTAACAAGTTTGTCATGACATTCATTACAAACAACAGCTGGAGGAACAGATACCACAAGTTTACAGCAGATACACTTAACTTTGGTAGATCCAGCACCAGGCAGCGACTTTCCAGAAGTATCTTCTGACTCAGGGTCAATCTGGGACATCTTGCAATATGTAATAGAAAAAACAACATATAAAGCAAAAATGATCAAATTCCTTAAATGACAGTTTCAGGAATGGGAAAAAATGCCAGTGAACAAGCTTCTAGCAACCAGAAGCAATAAATAATGAGACTTAAATAATGTGGAGACAAAAGTGACGCCCATATTTTTTAGCGCCAAAAAAGACGCCCACATTATTTGGCGCCTAAATGCTTTTGGCGCCAAAAATGACGCCACATCCGGAACGCCGACACTTTTGGCGCAAGAAAACGTCAAAAAATGACGCAACTTCCGGCGACACGTATGACGCCGGAAACAGAAAATAATTTTTGCACCAAAAAATTCCGCGCCAAGAATGACGCAATAAAATGAAGCATTTTCAGCCCCCGCGAGCCTAACAGCCCACAGGGAAAAAAAGTCACATTTTTAAGGTAAGAAAAAAATTGATTTATTCATATGCATTATCCCAAATATGAAACTGACTGTCTGCAATAAGGAACGTTGAACATCCTGAGTCAAGGCAAATAAATGTTTGAACACATATATTTAGAACTTTATATAAAAGTGCCCAACCATAGCTTAGAGTGTCACAGAAAATAAGACTTACTTACCCCAGGACACTCATCTACATGTAGTAGAAAGCCAAACCAGTACTGAAACGAGAATCAGTAGAGGTAATGGTATATATAAGAGTATATCGTCGATCTGAAAAGGGAGGTAAGAGATGAATCTCTACGACCGATAACAGAGAACCTATGAAATAGACCCTGTAGAAGGAGATCATTGAATTCAAATAGGCAATACTCTCCTCACATCCCTCTGACATTCACTGCACGCTGAGAGGAAAACCGGGCTCCAACCTGCTGCGGAGCGCATATCAACATAGAATCTAGGACAAACTTACTTCACCACCTCCATAGGAGGCAAAGTTTGTAAAACTGATTTGTGGGTGTGGATTTGTGGGTGTGGTGAGGGGTGTATTTATAAGCATTTTGAGGTTTGGGAAACTTTGCCCCTCCTGGTAGGAATGTATATCCCATACGTCACTAGCACATGGACTCTTGCTAATTACATGAAAGAAATATAATTTATTTTAGAATCTATGTTTTGGTATAATTCTGTGAAATACCGACAACTTTTTTATTTTTCTTGTATTGTCTACATTAATTGTAATATGTAACATCAGGCCCTGCGTGGCGCAAAATTTGTAATTTGATTTCTTTTTTTCCTCAATATAATGCTGGATTTAAATAAAAGTTTAAAAAAAAATTGTATGCTGTGTCTGAATCACAAAAGAAACATTTTGTTGTTCCTGTCCCTTTAAGTTGGGCTCTAATGACACATAATTAAACCAGGGTTTTAGGAAGCAAAAAATAATTACCATAATAGCAATATCCCTTCCTCAAACTAACCCAAATGGTGCAAAATGCATGTGAAAACACATAATAGTGAATATAATATTGTGATTGGTTAACTACAAAATAGCACCAATAAAATCTGCAACGAGAGACAAAAATGCTAAATCTGTATTACCTTAACCATCAAACACACAATACAGCCATTGTGGTGAGTATTAGCTCTGTTTCAGCAAAACCTATGCAGTCTTAACTAGAGGTCTGCCTGCAAAGTGGTAGTCAAAACAACCGGTATACTAATAAATCACTGGTGAATGAATGTACTATCAATCTACTCCTATGGGGGCATCATCATATTAGAAACATTAAACTGGCATATGATTTACACACATTAAAATTATAGTATTGAACTCGAGAACAATATTATCAAGTGTCCCTAAGAGGACAGTAAACACCTTGAGATTTTTCAGATAAAATGTTTACTAATTAAGCAATTTTCAAATATAACTTCATTATTTATTTTGACCCATTTTCATGTAATTAAGTTCTTAAATCTAAAGACTTTCTAAATCTCAGAACTTTAAACACACCCTACTGACTAACCCTGCTACATATATTTCCCTAATTGTCTTTCACTGGTAATAACAGCAAAACAATACACGGTATACTAAATGAAGTCAGGAAAAAATCCACAACTATAAAAGGGGGCACTACCGAACAAGGAGATCAAAAATAAAAACAGAGTAAAAATATGGTTATGGCATCTGAAATACACCACATTAAGTCCCAAAGTGTCCAAATGGGTAATGAAGGTATCTTGGCCGCTCTCTGTCACATCAGCTTGCAAATAGTAGAAGTTCCTAGGAGAGGAAACAAACAAACAGAGGTGTCTCCTAGCAAAATATCACCAGGATAAGGAGAGGTGAAAGAAGAAATAACTTGGGGTAAAGCATGCGATTGTGCTCACAAGACAGGCCGAGACTTCTGAGCCGCTCTGCTGACTCCCTTCCAGCAGTAGCAGAGTAACGCTTCCAAACACCACAATAGGTTAGTGGGCAGGCTCCACATCAGAATCTGCATTCACCCTTAAGATGCGGCAGGTAATTTCCTTGGAGCAAAATTCTCTGTGATCAAGGTATCACCCAACAAAGTATTACTCAAGCCTGGATTGGCTCATCCAATAGCCAAACTCCACCCTCCATTTGCATAAGACAAATAGTGGGGGAAGTCTGGCTATTGAAAAAAAATGTTTGCGCTCCATTGAAGTCTATGGGGGAATACGCTAACACGGTTGCGATATTCAAACTTTGTCTTTTGCGCATGTTTGGTTAGCTTGTGCAAAAACTCTTTACTTTCAACTTCTAATACACATGGTACCCGATGCCGAAGAAAGGCTCAGTCTAGCGAAGTTAACGTGCAAGCGGGAACGCAAAGTACTGCTCCTCTCGTAATCTAGCCGTATATCAGCGATGAAGGCAGATGCTAGTACAATTAAATAGTTATCAATCAGTATCTAGTAAATCCCCTTCGCTACAGGAAATTTCAGAGAAAAAATTGCCCAATGTACCAGAGAATTTGCCTGAAGAAATTACTGCCTTTATAGCAGATGACTGGTACAGTCAGCATCTACCATGTTACCTACATAGAAGTGGCCAGATGAGCAACTTAGTAAATACATGACAAACTTTGTTGTACAAGTGAGTTAACGTTAATGTAAAATGTGGTGGGATGTTGAAAAGTCATTCCAGGTAACATGCTATTGCATGTGCCGCAGCTCAGACATTAGTAAGACCCAATTTTATTAGTATCCAACTAAGGCATAGTTTCCATTGATGCTGTAAATTTTGGAAACTGGTGATAAAAAACATTTATCTCCATTAAAGTATATGGAGAATTTTTATGTTACCACCAGTTTCCGAACTTTACCACCTCATTGGAAACTAGGCCTAAGTCTTTCTGATTGCTTCCCACCAGATCCGTTTTCACTAAAATGTCCTTGCTTATAGCCTACACTGGATGGATAATAGTTATTCAAAGGAAGTGAACCATCCCATGAGATGATGTTCCGATTGTCTCAAAGCCTCGCAGTTAATTTGATATTGTTTGGTATATAAGCAGCAACAAAGGTAACTCAATTATTCCCCTTGTTTAAAGGAGATATACTTGGCTGAAGTTTAGTTGTACATTAATTAAAGATTTCTTATATCCTCTTGATAAGAATCTCTCTATCATCTCCCTCAATTGTATATCTTGTCTTATTATATCAGTATTGTTCCTTATAACCCTCTGGTATTGTGCCTTTGGGATGTTCCTCAGTAATGCAAAAGGGTGGCAGCTCGTTTCATGCAGTATTGAGTTTTTTTCTCTGAATTAAGGTGGTACCCAGACCCTGTTCAATTTTAAAAATACTTAAATCCAGGCAGTCAACTGTCTCAGCACAGTGGCATCACTAGGGGGGTGCGGGCTGCACCTGGGTGACACCCTCCAGGGGGTGACACCACCAAAAAAAAAATATTTTGTTTTTTTAATTTTATTGAAATTCAAAGAAATACAATGTAGAGATGCATATATTTTTTTATTAGAGGGGCCAGCATTTGTGAACATTAGTGGGACTGGGGAAGTTGTAGACACTTCATTTTTTTGGCCCTTGAGCCAGAGTTGCAATTTCCACAAATAGTTTTCCCGGCTGCTTTTGCTTGTTTGTACTTTGCTCCTCCCCTGCCCAATTTCACTATGAATGTTGTGGGTGTTCTGTGGGACTTGCGAAGTTGCGCTGGTAGCCTAAACCTGCCTGCCTATCTGTGCTCACTGCTCAGTGACGTGTGGAGGAGTGGAGTCACTCACTGCTGTGCTGTCTCTCTAAACGGGAACTGGGAAATCATGAGGGGGATGCCTGGCACCTGACCGCATGACTGTCTGACACTGTCTCTAAAGTGAAGGAGCCAAGTATGATGCCCACCAGACCGGTACGGTTATGGTACACTAAGTGCACACTGAATAGGTAGGAGGGGAGGGTGGACGGTGATCTGGGGGTGGGCAGAGAGCAGAGGTGCTTGGCCATAAGAAGCGGTAGGCACGTGGCCCAGGGCTGTGCACGGACAGACTTAGAACAGAGTCAGAGAGCAGAATTTTCATAGTTTACGCGCCTAAACCTTTTCTTTAGTGATTTATTTTTAGAGTGCCCTGTTTATCTTTCATTTGATGCTCTGCTGAGCCAGGGAGTAGCTCTAGGCATGAGCTTTATAATTAATGCAGTGCAGTTTACATATTTTGTATGTGTGTGTGTGTGTGTCTGAGTGTTTTTGTGTGTGTCTGAGTGTTTTTGTGTGCATGTGTGTCTGAGTGCTTTTGTGTGTGTGTCTGAGTGTTTCTGTGTGTGTGCCTGAGTGTTTTTGTGTCTGTGTGTGTGTGTCTAAGTGTTTGTGTGTGTGCCTGAGTGTTTTTGTGTGTGTCAGAGTGTTTTTGTGTGTGTCTGAGTGTTTTTGTGTGTGTGTTCTTGTGTGTGTGTCTGAGTGTGTTTCCAAGTGTTTGTGTGTGCATCTGAGTGTGTTTTAAGTGTGTCTGAGTGTGTCTGAGTGTTTGTATGTGTGTGTGCCTGTGTTTTTGTGTTTGTGTGTATCTGCTTTCTGGGGGGAGGGGGTGACACCACAACTTACCGCACCAGATGACACCAACCCTAGTGACGCCACTGTCTCAGCGCTGTATGCCATTTTAAATTGGTTAGAACTAAGTAGATGATTTAACTAGTCAAGCTATAGAATATATGCAGTTTTACCTCTGTATCAGTCCAAATAAGGAACAAATTATCAATGTACCTTCAGTAGAAAATCTATAAGAATTTGTTACCATATATACACAGGTGAGTGGAGCATTCTAAAATGTAACATGTAAATGGTAGATAGTTATTTTGAGTATTTACACAAAAATGGCCCACTGTTTGAAGTATTTCCAAAATTTCTGTTTTTTTTTTTTACAGAAGCATTTATTTATTTCCCAGGTTATCTGAATTAATCTTTCCAAGAACCCACTCAAGGATATCCAGACTCAGTCAGCCTACTCTGTGCCACCCAGAAATACACATATCTCACCCATTTCATCCAAAGTCTCTCGTCCTGGAACTGTAAATCTAAATGGTGGGAGGTATGATTGCTCCTATCCTTAGGGATATAGTAAAAATATTGTCCTGACTCTTCTTTGGGTTCAAACAAACAAGTTTAGAATTACTAAACTACAATGATGAATTATTTTTCCTTAGGCTATTTATTTACATGTTTTATTAGGTATTTAATTATTTGTGCCAATAACATTTAAAAGATATATTAATTGATTTTGACTTTAATTGCACAAAAGCATTTTTTTGGTATACTGCTTGTGCTGACTTCAGATCTTAGACTAAAGTTAAACTAAAGTTAAAATAGAATCTTGCAATATAATGTTAGATTTTAAATTAATCTAAGCGTATTGAATGCAATTGGTAGTGTTTGTAGATACATAGGAGGATACATAGGTTTTCATACACTGATCATAAAAATAATAAATAATTGGTATATCAAAATGTATGTTCTGCATCTCTGGGGGAAAAATGTTGGTTCATTGACCACTTTAAAGCAAATCACGAACACCAACCAACTATACTTCATAACCTAAATACATATATACAGTATATCCCGTTCAATAACCACTACAACCATTTATACAAGGCTTAGCATTACACTGTGTGCAGAATTATTAGGCAAATGAGTATTTTGACCACATCATCCTCTTTATGCATGTTGTCTTACTCCAAGCTGTATAGGCTCGAAAGCCTACTACCAATTAAGCATATTAGGTGATGTGCATCTCTGTAATGAGAAGGGGTGTGGTCTAATGACATCAACACCCTATATCAGGTGTGCATAATTATTAGGCAACTTCCTTTCCTTTGGCAAAATGGGTCAAAAGAAGGACTTGACAGGCTCAGAAAAGTAAAAAATAGTGAGATATCTTGCAGAGGGATGCAGCACTCTTAAAATTGCAAAGCTTCTGAAGCGTGATCATCGAACAATCAAGTGTTTCATTCAAAATAGTCAACAGTGTCGCAAGAAGCATGTGGAAAAACCAAGGCGCAAAATAACTGCCCATGAACTGAGAAAAGTCAAGCGTGCAGCTGCCAAGATGCCACTTGCCACCAATTTGGCCATATTTCAGAGCTGCAACATCACTGGAGTGCCCAAAAGCACAAGGTGTGCAATACTCAGAGACATGGCCAAGGTAAGAAAGGCTGAAAACGACCACCACTGAACAAAACACACAAGCTGAAACGTCAAGACTGGGCCAAGAAATATCTCAAGACTGATTTTTCTAAGGTTTTATGGACTGATGAAATGAGAGTGAGTCTTGATGGGCCAGATGGATGGGCCCGTGGCTGGATTGGTAAAGGGCAGAGAGCTCCAGTCCGACTCAGACGCCAGCAAGGTGGAGGTGGAGTACTGGTTTGGGCTGGTATTATCAAAGATGAGCTTGTGGGGCCTTTTCGGGTTGAGGATGGAGTCAAACTCAACTCCCAGTCCTACTGCCAGTTTCTGGAAGACACCTTCTTCAAGCAATGGTACAGGAAGAAGTCTGCATCCTTCAAGAAAAACATGATTTTCATGCAGGACAATGCTCCATCACACGCGTCCAAGTACTCCACAGCGTGGCTGGCAAGAAAGGGTATAAAAGAAGAAAATCTAATTTATTTATTTATTTATTTATTTATTTATAAAATATTTTACCAGGAAGGATACATTGAGATTTCTCTCGTTTTCAAGTATGTCCTGGGATCACAAAACATTGCATTGATACAATAGGGTACAATAAAATACAAAAACAATAATAAAAATGCACATTATATGCAAACATTTAACATAGAGCAGGTATGAAATATTTAATCAACCATGACAGGAGCATTCTGTTTTGAGATATGTATAGAGTGATCTCTTAAAGGATTTTAGGCTTGGGGAAGTTTTTAAAGTGTGAGGGAGCTCATTCCATAATTGTGGCGCTCTGTAGGAAAAGGAGGATCGAGCTGTTTTTTTTTTGTATTGAGGCAAGCTAAATAATGTGCTGTTATTGGATCGGAGGTTATAGGAGGTGGAAATAGCAGGGGAGAGCATTCTGCTCAGGTAGGGTGGGAGCTTCCCATAAAGGCTCTTAAAGACAAGGCAGGAAAGATGGAGGGTGCGTCTGGAAAGCGGCAGAGCGAGTTATATAACGTATTTAGTTTATTAAGGTGAGTTTGCGAAGCAGGTGCATATACTATGCCCCCATAATCCAAGATAGGCATCAGCATTTGCTGTACAATCTTTTCCTTTACTGTAGGGCTGAGGCAAGATTTGTTTCTGTACAGGGCACCTAGTTTTGGATAAAGTTTAGAGGCAATTTTTTCTATGTGGAGTCCAAAAGATAGATTGGGGTCTAACAACATACCTAAGTATTTAAAAGAGTGGACTGCGGTCAGCGTGCAATTGGATTTTGTTTTGATGCGAAGATGGGAATTTTGTAATTTATGTATTTTAGGTCCCGTTCCAAAGATCATTGTGACCGTTTTGTCAGTGTTTAGGAAGAGTTTGTTTTTTGAGATCCACTTTTCTACCTCTGTGAACTGGTCTTGGAGCACTGTTTCAAGCTGCAGCAGATCAGATTTGTTTGCATAGATTACCGTGTCGTCTGCGTACATGTGTACAGTTGATGATTTGCAGACATTAGGCAAATCATTTATAAATAATGTGAATAGTAGGGGGCCGAGAATGGAACCTTGGGGAACACCACACGTGACTGGGAGAGGGAGGGAGTCACTGTTAGAGACAGAGACATATTGTGATCGATCCGATACATATGATTTAAACCAGGTTAACGGGTGATCAGCAATACCAGAGTTTTTTAGTTTGAGAAGTAGTAGGTCATGGTCCACTGTGTCAAAAGCCTTTGCAAAATCAAGGAAAATAGCTCCAGTTAGGTCTCCTTGTTCCATGGCAGTTTGGATGTTGTTGCAAACTTTTAGGAGGGCAGTTGTAGTGGAGTGATTTGGTCTGAAACCTGATTGATCAGGGGTCAGATAGTTAGAAAGTTGATAATACTCGCATAATTGCGTATGGACGCATTTTTCTAGGATTTTTGACAATACAATACTAATGACATGGCCTCCTTGTTCACCTGATCTGAACCCCATTGAGAACCTGTGGTCCATCATCAAATGTGAGATTTACAAGGAGGGAAAACAGTACACCTCTCTGAACAGTGTCTGGGAGGCTGTGGTTGCTGCTGCACGCAATGTTGATGGTGAACAGATCAAAACACTGACAGAATCCATGGATGGCAGGCTTTTGAGTGTCCTTGCAAAGAAAGGTGGCTATATTGGTCACTGATTTGTTTTTGTTTTGTTTTTGAATGTCAGAAATGTATATTTGTGAATGTTGAGATGTTATATTGGTTTCACTGGTAAAAATAAATAATTGAAATGGGTATATATTTGTTTTTTGTTAAGTTGCCTAATAATTATGCACAGTAATAGTCACCTGCACACACAGATATCCCCCTAAAATAGCTATAACTAAAAACAAACTAAAAACTACTTCCAAAACTATTCAGCTTTGATATTAATTAGTTTTTTGGGTTCATTGAGAACATGGTTGTTGTTCAATAATAAAATTAATCCTCAAAAATACAACTTGCCTAATAATTCTGCACTCCCTGTAGAAGTGTGTTACATGACACATTAGTTAGCCTGTGTTTATTCTGGTATACCATTAACCAAGGCGATTATCAAAGTAGCATTTAACTAAATAAAAAATCCTTGACTATAAATCTCGATAAATGCCGACAGTGTGAAATGCTTGTGCAATGCCGCCCCCTGAACATTCGCGGCCAATCGGCCACTAGCAGGGGATGTCAATAATTCCAATTGTTACCGTCTTACGACCGCTGCTTCTTAACTTATGTTTCCGGCAGAAAGAGCAGCATACGCTGCATGATAAATCTACCCCAAAATCTGAACTTCAAATGAGTAGTAGATTTTATTTTTCTAACAAATTTCAAAGTTATGTCTATTTCCACTCCCCCTGTATGATGTGAAAGCTATCAGCCAATCACAAATGCATATATGTATATACTGTGAATTCTTGCCCATGCTCAGAAGAAGCTGGTGATACAAAAAGTGTAAATATAAAAAGACTGTGCACATTTTGTTAATAGAAGTAAATTGGAAAGTTGTTTAATATTGCATGCTAATCATGACCATTTCATTTTGACTTGAGTGTCCCTTTAAAACATCATACAATATGTTAATTCTTCAACAAGGCATGGAAAGAAACAAAATAAATAAGGACACCAAATACTAACAATAATGTGTTGCCACTTGCTACAGCAATCTGATAGAGTAATTGTTAGCCTAGTAAAAGTCATTGCAATCTGAGGATTATCCATAAAGAGATATTAAGGTGCATTTTGCAGTTTTGCGTTTCAGGCTCACATAAACAAGCCTGCAGACACTAATTTAAAGGGACAGTCTACACCAGAATTTTATTGTTTTAAAAGATAGAAAATCCCTTTATTACCTATTCCCCAGTTTTGCATAACAACACAGTTATATTAATAAGCTTTTTACCTCTGTGATTACCTTGTATCTCAGCATCTTCTGACAGCCGCCTGATCACATGACTTTTTTTATTTATTATCTATTGACTTGCATTTTAGCCAATTAGTGCTGTGTTTTGCTAACTCTTAAATAACTCCCAGAGCGAGGTCATAATGTTATCTATATGGCTTAAATGAACTAGCACTCTCCTTTGGTGAAAAGCAAATAAAAAAGAATTCAGAAAAGAGGCAGCCTCAAGGGCTTAGAAATTAGCATATGAGCCTAGATAGGTTTAGCTTTCAACTAAGAATACCAAGAGACAAAGCACATTTGATGATACAAGTAAATTGGAAAGTTGTTTAAAATGACATGTCCTATCTAAATAATGAAAGTTTAATTTTGACTAGACTGTCCCTTTAAGACGCAGAAGCCGCTTTTTTGTCTCTTTGCCACCTCACAGGTCGTGAGATAAATCAGCCAGACATTCCATGCTACAATTTTAATCATGCAATGCTGCATTCACGACTGGTGATTGCAGGCAGAGAGGTTCTCTTCTTGAGGTCTGTTCCACTACAATCTTGATAAATATTTCCCCAGTAAAACACCACAACAATAACAAGGTTATACTTTCCCACACCAACTTTGCTATTGTTATATATTGGTCATGCAGGCACCAAATTCAAGTGCTTTTTTCCAAAAACAACAAATTGATTTCAGAAAAGCACCACACAAAAGGAATAGAACACTGCTGAATCTAATTATGTATTCAATCACCACTGAAGTGACATAGTGAGAGCATACATTGAAGTGACACTAAACTACAGGAAGAACCACATTAATAAATAAATAAATAAATACCTATAAACTGGGTACTGGCAGTTGTCTGCAGACACAATTAGGAGGGGGAGGGTTAAAGAGATGTTTGGGGGGGGGGATCATGGAGATGGGAGGTGGGATCACTACACTGCAGAAAAAATAAACATTTTTTTTTTTAAAAAGCCCTTAAAGGGACAGTATACACTCATTTTCATATAACTACAACCTACTTAGAAGTTCTAAGTTTAGCTCTGTTGAAAAGGTGGCTGGAAAGCCCACTGCAAGTGGGAAATAAGACACTCCCCCCTCCCCCTTCTTTTGCATATGAAAAGACCCTTTACACAAACAGGAGCAAGCTGGAGAAGGTAGCTGACGGTATTCACATAAAACTTTGGGGCTTGGTTAGGAGTCTGAAAATCAGAGCAATATTACTTAAAAATAAGCAAAACTATACATTTAAAAAAATTAAAAAAAACTTTATGGGCTATATAAATATATCATCTACAAAACATTTATGCAAAGAAAAAATGAGTGTATAATGTCCCTTTAAATATCTGCCAGACTCTCTGCCAGTACCTAAGATAGTGGTGACCAGTGGGGGGTGAGGTGCCATGTGGGAGGGTAATCTCTACTCTGCATCAAAAAATAACCTTACAAGTTAACTCTCCACTGCATAGGAATTTCAAGTAAGGTGTGCAGCTACAATTAGCAGCATTCGAAGTGCAAAAGAGCAATGGCAAAGCCATGCATGTCTGCTATTTCTAAACAAAGGGGATGCCAGAGAAGCTTTTACAACCATTTGTCATATGACTGCAGTATCTGGTGGCCAAATTGTGGCATCAAATATAGCAAAATGGGCTCAATACCTTGGGTTGTCTACTTTAAATTTAAATATATATATAGTTTTCATAGGAAAATCGAAAAATCAAAAGCTTTATTTCTGTTTAAACGGAATGATAGCAGAATTGCTAAACTTTATCCGGTACTTTGAGCATCTTTTTCTCTGAAATTTCTGGTAGCAAAGGGGTTAAATCTCGTGTGAACACACACATACACACATACACACACACAAAGCATCAGTAATATAAGTCTTACAGTGTAATATAAAAATCTTATTAACCCCTTAATGACCAGCGCCATACCCTGTACGACGATAGTCATTATGCCCTTAAGGACCAGCGACGTACTCTGTACCATGAGTAGGGCATAGCAGAAATAGACAGGCAGAGTTACCGATGCAGAGAGGGCTACTCTGTGGTCCTCTCTGCATTGGACAGCGGTGGTGCCGATTGTAGGTGGGTGGGAGGGTGAAGGAGGGAGACGGGTGGGCAGCCCATCACTGGAGGGGGGCGGGACCGATACGCTAGGGAAAAAAAGTGTAAGAGCGGCAGTGAGTGGGAAGGTGGGAGGGGGGAGGGAGAGGGGGCTCCTGTAATAAAAAGTGGGGTAGACGGTGGCAAATCGATCAGGGAAGGGGCAGGGTACACTACAAAAAAAATGTTTTTTGTTCTTTTTATTTAAGCCAGTACTTAAGATAGGGGTGACCGGTGACCATTGTGGGGTGGGTTAGGGAAGAGAGCTGTTTGAGAGGGATTAGGGAGGGACCAGGGGGTGGGATGTGTCAGGTGGGAGAGTAATTTATACACTAAAGCTAAAATTAACTCCACAAGCTACCTAATTAACCCCTTCACTGCTGTGCATAATACAAGTGCGGTGCACAGCGGCATTTAGTAGCCTTCTAATTTCCAAAAAGAAATGCCAAAGCCATATATGTTTGCTATTTCTGAACAAAGAGGATCCCAGAGAAGCATTTACAACCATTTGTGCCATGATTGCATAAGCTGTTCGTAAATAATTTCAGTGAGAAACCTAAAATTGTGAAAAAGTTAACAATTTTTTTTATTTGATCGCATTTGGTGGTGAAATGGTGGCATGAAAGATACCAAAATGGGCCTAGATCAATACTTTGGGTTGTCTACTAAAAAAATATATATATAGTTTTGATAGGTAAATATATATATAAAAAAGGCTATATTTCTGTTTAAATGTAGTGATGTGCATTATTTCTTCAACAAAGGATACCAAAACAATGAAGAAAATTAGATAAGAGAAGTAAATTGGAATGTTATTCAAAATTGTATTCGCTATTTGAATCATGAAAGTAAAATTTTGGGTTTCGTGTCCCTTTAAAGGAATACTAAACACAATTTTTTTTTCTTTCATGATTCAGATAGAGCATGCAATTTTAAGCAACTTTCTAATTTACTCCTTTTATTAAAAAGCAGGAATTTAAATCTTAGGAGCTGGCCCATTTTAGGTTCAGCACCATGAATAGTGCTTGCTTATTGGTGGCTACATTTAGCAAACCAATAAGCAAGCATAACCCAGGTTCTGAACCAAAAATGGGCCGGCTCTTAAGCTTTACATTACTGCTTTGTAAGTAAAGATAGCAAGAGAACGAAGAAAACTTATAATAGGAGTAAATTAGAAAGTTGCTTAAAATGGCATGTTCTATCTGAATCATGGGAGAAAAAAATTAGTTTAGTGTCCCTTTAATACAGAATTTACAAATAAATACTCTATAAACCAAAATACAAATAAGCAAAATATCTTTTATTTTCATTCTTGACTCCACTTCACTGTGTTTTTCTCTCATTTCTTGGTCATTGAGGCTGCAGAAATTACAGAAAGATTTCTTAGACGAGATCATTTGAATTCCCTCTAATCAGGGAAATCAAAATAATGATATGATTCCTGATTTGTTTCTGGGATAAAGGGGTCAATTTATCAAAGGCTTTCGCCAGCCTTTGAGCCCCTACGGCTGCAGGTTCTCACAAGAGAACCTGCACGCCGTATTTAACAAGCAGCGGTCATCAGACTGCTGCTTTCTTAACCTTTCGCCACTTCTAAAGTGGCGAAAAACAATCTCCGCGGTCTAATCCGACCGGGGAGATTGACAGCTCCTGCCTGCGCGTGATTGGCTGTGCATGGGCAGGGGGTGGGATTGTATGCGAGCGCAAAATAGCGCTCGTGTGCAATGCTGAATTCCGCCAGGGGAATTCAGCCCTCCAGAGGCGAGCTTGATAAATCGCCCCCAAAGTAGACAGAGCTTTTGGATTGTTTCACTCATATACTATAACAATACTGGATATAGACAGTTGAAAGTTTCACTTAAAAGATAAAGCAAAGCTTTACACCATATAACGTAACAACTGGGTCACTTCTATCTGAAGTTAAAGTGAACATCACTAATTTCCTTCAGTTTGGAGAGAGATATGGATTGTGTGTCCAACTTAATGAAAATATTTTGTTAAAGTAAGTTATCTAAAAAAAAATGTAAAAGTATCAAATATATTAATTTCAAAGTTTTGATTTAGTGCTTTCACCTGACATTACTCAAGAATCCCCTTTCTCTTCCATTTTATATATTTATTAATTTTATCCTTTGCGGTTTGTTTTTTAAGTGCATCCGATTAAAGGGACAGTCTAGCCAAAATTAAACTTATATAGATAACATTGTGATCACTCCCGTGGAATCAGCACTGATTGGCTAAAATGCAAGTCTGTCAAAAGAACTGAAATAAGGAGGCAGTCTGCAGAGGCTTAGCTACAGGTAATTACAGAGGTAAAAAATGTATTAATATAACAGTGTTGGTCATGCAAAACTGGGGATGGGTAATAAAGGAATTATCTATCTTTTTAAACAATAACAATTCTGAAGTAGACTGTGCCTATTTGATTCTCATAATATCAAATCCATTGATGTACTTTGTAAAAAGTTTAACATTTGTAAACACAATTTGTTTTGCTTATTTACAATTTAGAAATTTCTATATAGAATATAAGGGGACTTTTCAGGCAATTTAGCATCTTGGAGACTTAGACATTTATATTAAGCAATATAAATCAGGTCAATATTCTATTTCTCTTCTATATAAAATCCTACTGGTCAAATCTCATTAGATACAATTACTTTGAATTGGCATAAATATTTCAATACCCTTAACTACAATGAGGTTAAATATAGTATTAAATGGGTGAGAAAAGCAGTTTATTTCTATTTCTTAGAAAGAATCTCATATCAAACTCTTAAAAAAAATAGATATATCACACCTGAGAAATGATCTAAGTGGTTCAGTGTAGAAAGGGGCAATTGTCCCAGATGTTCCTTCCCTAAGGCTAATATTGTATATATCTTTTGGTTTTGTCCAAAAATAATTCAATTTAGGAAGACGGTGGCATTTTGGATCAATAAAATAATTAAGGCAAAACAGAAGAAACTAACTCACTCAGCTATACAACCCTAAACAGCCACTGGAGTGATTACCAGCCACTTCCACAAAATCTTCCACATATATTAGATTGTGGGAAGGGAACCATGAAGGAGGATCTAACCATGGCAATAGCCCTTCTAAAAGGACTTGAGAAAGCGATGACAGCTGGATATCACCAACTTGTTAACGACATTCGATCGTTAGTCACGGAGGAAGACAGCATCATTCCCCCTATTTTAAGTGAGGTGACGCTACAGAATCAGCTGCAGGGTACACGAAATTGAGAGCATCATTAATACAGCACAGAGTGACGCTGAAAAATCTACTAGCTTCACGATGGTTCTTGCTCCGGAGGAGGCGGCCATCCAATGGAGCAGAGGATGAGTCTTACCCGTGATCAGTTGGAGTCCGGCACAAGTCTATTCTCGGTGTCTGTAACCCCCAAGTCTCAGCTTGTGACATTGCCTGTAGGACAGCAGGCTAAATTGGATTTGTATATGGGACCTGCCCTTAGAGTCACACTGCCCCAAATCAAACAGGTCCTTAAGAAGAAAAACAACAAGCAACACTTTTTTAAGAACATGCAGCACACGTTGGACACTGGGCAGGTATCTCCACCACAATAGAGCCCTGATGCATGTGGGGTGGGTTAATAAAGGACTTTCCCAACCATACTAGGGGAAAGCTTTAGGGGTATAGATCTTATATAGTTTGGGACGAGAAAGATTCTAAAGAGACTACTTCTGAAGACATGAACCAACTCCTGCCTCTATTATCAGAGCTGTACCTGAGTTGTACCCTTAATCCCTATGTTAAAGGTTACTAAATGTTTATTTGTAATTATTATCTCTCCATAATGGGTTCCTATCATTGTTTAGTTGGAGTGCTGGCTGTCAATAATAACTAATCATTAATCTAGGGATGAAATGTTTTAAAATGCATAGGCTTACATATATGTTATGATATAAAGCCCGATATTCAGACTGAGCAGTCTGTTACTTCCTGACTCTTAACCTGCTTCGCTGTAGTATATATAGATTTAGAGATTTAAGGGTGCTACCGCTGTGCTATATTTATATCTGCTAGGTAGTTGGATCGCCTAAATGGTATGGGATCTTGCAAGCACACATTGATATACTTTAGATTTACATCCACATAGTAAATACATTAATGCGAAAGACACCACTTACAGTTTAGCTGCTATGTAATACTATCCCCTGCATCCTATATTGTAACCGGAGACATTGTAAGTGAGTTGGGACACGACTCCCCTGATTTGATCTAATGAAGTTCCAGACAGCTCTTAGGTCCAGATACTTAGGCTTCGCTATATCTACTAATCATACAGGCTAAGCTTGCCATATAATGCATTTAGATAAGGCTCCTTATGCATATTAGTAACATACTTTGACACCCACAATTTAGACACACCTTCCCCATATAGTTTGAAGATTTGTGGAAAAGGACTTAAATAATATGCCTCCCCACTCCAGACTCACATTAATTTGTTCTTGTGTTATTTTTATTCTAAGCTATATTACTGAAGCGATTAGGATATATAGCAGGACTCCAAAAGGAGTTCTCCAGTTATTCTAGTTTATTTAGGAACCTATAAATTTCCCCTATTAATGTTAAGCGGTGCTTACCCACTGAACTTTAAACTGCATTTTACTATTACATTAATATATTGGGGCCCACAGAGGGGTCCCACCTTAATATTTACTTAAACACATGCCAATATCATTGCTCTATACTATATTACCTCTCCCAAATGTGTTATATACATCTATTTGAGGTCCAAAAGTGAGCTACTGGGTAATATGGAGAATGCATAATAGAAAATAGAGGTTTCATACCCATAAGTTCATTACGTATATCTTTATGTATACATATGTATTTTGGTTGTTCTTATAACCTGTTGTTTGCAATACCTATCATATACTCTCTCCTTGGTCTGATTTAGACCTGCTCACATGTATCCCATTTATATTGTGAATGAACATGCTCTGCTTTCATGTTGTTTTTTGCTTACAACCTCAATAAAAGAATATTAAAAGAAAAATAATTGAAGCAAGACCAGATTTTGAGCCGCAACAAATATTTTCTTTTTATTACATAGAGTTGAGAGTTTAAGATGTAATAGGAATGTAATTAATACACTAATTTTAATAGGACATAGACTAATACTGAAGCAATGGAAGGCCAGAGATGCACCCACATTGTAAGAATTAACAAATTCAATACATTCCCAAATAATTTTTGAACAGTTTATTGTCAGATCCCTTCGGATAAACAAGTACAAATTGTTTTTTTCTAAGTGGTTAAAGGTTATTAAATCATACCCTTTGTCAATTCAATCCACACTTACAAATTTATTTTGATAAGTCAGAGTATTTTCAGGCTATGGTCTTAAGAGGCTATGTTTCCACTTTCATGGGTGACTAGAATAGGAATAACTTTGGGAAGGGAAGATTTTTGGAGGCAGCATAGGGAGATGGAAGTTATTGATTGATTTATTTATTTTCCTTTGTGTAAGTTTTGGAGGGGGAGACATGAGAAAAAAAAACTCAACACTATAGTTGCATAAGGATATTTTTTGTTGTTTTATATTTCCTTAAATAGACCCAATTAAATTTTCTTGTGATTATTAATATTGTTACATGCATACAATTCACAAAGTAATCTTTCTGGCGGGAGGGGGGGGTCTTTATTCTAAGCTCTTCGTGGCGACCTAAATTACACTCTGTGTAATTGTAAACAAATATTAATTGTAAATATATATATATAAAACTCAGTAATACTATGCATGCATACCTTGGAAAATGTTGTTATGGAGTATGCATGTCTGTAAAATAATATTTTTAAGTGACTATGAAGGATGTTACAAACTGTCTTTTAGGTTTCAATATCTATTCTGCTTCTGAAGCATATTTTAAGGGACAGGAAACCCCACAATTTTATTTCGTGATTCGGATAGAAAATACTATTTTAATTAACTTTGCAATTTACTTATATTATCAAATTTGCTTCAATCCTTTGTTAACCTTTGCTGAAGGAACATTGGCAGCTAGCTGAACACATTATTTAGCCACCAATCAGCAGCGATCTCCAACTAATATAGGATATATGCATATTCTTGTTCAACAAGGGATAGCAAGAGAACAAAGCACATTTGAAAATAGAGGTGAATTTAAAAGTGTCTTAAAATGACATGCTCTGTCTGAATCATGTAAGTTTAATTTGGACTTTCCTATTCCTTTAACTCAGTTTTTCTCAGTAAGTCATGTAAATATTAAACTTTTGTTAAGGTAATAAACATGACTGAGAATGTGTTTCAAGACAATGACTTCATTTATTTGTAGCCCCTATGAGCCGAAATAGCGCTTCTAAGGCATTTTAATTGCTTTCTTCTAAGGTTGTTTATTGCACCCTTTTGAAGCAACCTTAAAAAATGTAATGTTCTCCGCTATTGTCACTGCATTTGTTTAATTCTGGAGGGAATTGTAATCTATAAATAATTCATGGAATTGTCAGAGTATTTGGTAACACTCCTAAGAAATCTGTCTCTTAAAATGTTGCTTTTTGTTTGTTCTGTTTTTAGTTCAGTCTAGGTGCATTTTTTCCTGGTTCTAATTTACTTTGTTTCATTGCAATGAGCATCTAATGTAAATAGCTAAAATACCAAGGCAAACTTTAAAACAACTGATATTATGATACTAATGAGGGATTGGCTGGTTATTTTTTATTAACCCTTCATTTTGGCTACTTTTTTCTGTTAATTGACCCTTAATTTTTTTGTACTTTAGCAAATTGATTACATTTGTACAAAAAGACTGTATATTGTGTTTGATACCATATTTCTTTAAATGTGCAGTCTTGTCTTAATGGAATTTTTAGATTTTATCTTGTAATAAAATACTCATAAATTCAAATCAAATCTTTTTACACCCTGATTTGCTTGACTTCAATATTTTCTTCACTCTAGTGGTTTAATGTATTATGTTGCTATCAAAGAATGTGTTCTCAGCTGCACGCTTTGGGGTGATTTACATTTAATTGTGTATGTCATGTGACTGGGGAAGAAATGATCTCTTCCAAATTCCAGGATACCATACGTTTTCATCACAGCACTAGACGTTTTTTAACACATCAGAAGGGAAATATTTTTAAATGCACTTTAGAAAGGAAAAGGTGGGAAAGGAGCTAACAACTGCTAAAATCTTTAAGATCTGTGCCAAGTATATTAATCCCCCCCCCCCCCAGGAGAAAAAAAACAGAAGACGACAATGTATCATGCACTGATTCTGGCAAGCAGTTAATAATCACATGATAGGATGTTCTTCATCAGGGTGAGAGTGGAGGAATGCATGGAACAGGAATTAATGTCAGTAAGTAAACTATACAGCAGAGGGATTTGAATATGCATTAAACAGAGTGAGAGTACATTGCAGCAAGCAGTCCCCTTTCTTAGTGGAAATATATTACATGATATTTACTAAAATGAACACTGTAAAATGCTTCTATCTAAAACATAGAACTATGACTTTATATACCTGCCTCACTGATGAAAATTTTAGTGATAATTAAAGGGACATTTAACATTAAATATAATTTCTGCACCTTTTTCTAATTATGGGTGCCACTATTTTCGAACGTAGGCTTCCCTGCTGGTAGTTGAACTTTCATGATTCCGATATAGCATGCAATTTTAAGCAACTTTCTATTTTACTCCTATTATCAATTTTTTTTTTTGTTATCTTGGTATATTTGTTTGAATATAAGCTCGGCCCATTTTTGGTAGTGCTTGCTGATTGATGGCTACATTTAGACCAATTAGAAAGTGCTACCCAGGTTCTAAACCAAAAATGGGCTGGCTCCTATGCTTACATTCTTGCTTTTTCAAATAAAGATGCCAAGAGAACAAAGAAAAATGGATAATAGGATTAAATTAGAAAGCCGCTTAAAATTGCCTGCTCTATCTGAATCATGAAAGTTCAAACCCTGATGCATCTGAACATGCGCAGCAATTTCAACTACCAGCAGTGAAACCTACGTTCCAAAATAGTGGCACCCATAATTAGGTGCAGAAATTGTATTTAATGTTAAATGTCCCTTTAATTATCACTAGAATTTTCATCAGTGAGGCAGGTATATAAAGTCATATACCTAGATTACAAGTTGTGTGCTAAACCGGGTGCGTAAAGAACGCAAAAAAAATAGCGTTATCGCACTCTCCATAGCGCTGCCATTACAAGTTACTAAAAAACCTCTTTGTGCTGTGCGTTATGGTGTGATAAGCTGCATACCGCACAAAAGACAAGGGCTGAGTTTACGTGCTTGTGCATGCTTTCCCCCATAGACATCAATGGGGAGAGAGTGTTAGAAAAAAACTAACACCTGCGATCACGGAATGGAGATCTCCGTAGCGCAACCCCATTGATGTCTATGGGGAAAAGAAAGTTACGTTTAAACCTAACACCCTAACATAAACCCCTAGTCTTAACATTGCTAATCCACCACCCCGACATCGCAGACACTAAATAAAATAATTAACCCCTACACCGGCACCCCCGACATCGACAACACTAAATAAAATTATTAACCCCTAAACCGCAGCCCCCGACATTGCCGACACTAAATAAAATTATTAACCCCTAAACTGCCGCCCCTGACATCGACGACACTAAATAAATTGATTGACCACTAAACCGGCGCCCCCAACATCGCCGAAACTAAATAAAATGATTAACCCCTAAACTGCCAGCCCCCCACATCGGTACTAATAAACTAAAACAAATAACCCCTAAACCGCCAGCCCCCCGCATCGGTACTAATAAACTAAAACAAATAACCCCTAAACCGCCGGCCTCCCTCATCGGTACTAATAAACTAAACCTATTAACCCCTAAACCGCCAACCCCCCACATCGGTACTAATAAACTAAACCTATTAACCCCAAAACTGCCAGCCCCCACATTGCAACACACTAAATTAAACTATTAACCCCTAAACCTAACACCCCCCTAATTTTAAATTAAACTTACAATATAACTATCTTTAAATAAATAAAAACTTACCTGTGAAATAAAAAAAAACTAAGTTTAAACTATAAATTAAACTAACATTACTATTTTACATAAATAAAATAAATGAAAAATAAAAAACCTAAGATTACAAAAACTAATAAACACTAACATTACGAAAAATAAAAAAATTCTAAGATTACACAAAATCATAAACGAAACTTATCCAAAATAATAAAAATTATATCTAATCTAATAGCCCTATAAAAAAAAAAGCCCCCTAAAATAAAAACACCCCCTAACCTAACAATTGTCAGGGTTTTTTCCCTGTTGTGTTTGCCATGTGCTGCTGGCAGCCATTTTACTCACCTCTCTTTCTGACTATGGTGCATTGTGGGGGATGCTGCTCAATTCCTGCACTTCCTTTTATGGCCAGACTGGTGTGCATCATCCATGTGAGACAGGATGCAGTCTCAGAATTGTGATGTCATCACTTATTATTTAAAGGGCCTCTGTTCAGTATGCTTTGCCTTTGCGTTGTCTCAGACCTGTTTGTGAGAGTTCCTGTGTATTACCTGGCTGCCTGACGTCCTTCCAGGTTCCTGATCCCTGGCTTGTTCCTGACTCTGCTGTTTTCCTTGTTCCTGATTCCGGCTCGTCTGACTATTCGCTTTGGCTCCTGACTCGGCTCGTCTGACTACCAGCTCTGGTTTTGATTCCTGGCTTGTTATTTGACTTGTGGACTTTTTATTATTTTTTGCTATTAATAAAGGTGTGATTATTTTTTGCACTTCTCGTCTCAGTCTGATTCCTGGCACCCTGACAACAATAAACCACCAATATCCCTTAAAAGGGCTTTTTGTAGGGCATTGTCCTCAGTTAAACAGCTCTTTTACCTATAAAAAATTACAAAGTACCCCCAACAGTAAAACCACTCAACCCCCATAATAAAAAACATAAGTCTAAAAATAAACTAAGCTACCCATTGGCCCTAAAGGGGCATTTGTATGTGCATTCAGCTCTTTTAGTGCCCATCCCTAATATTAAAGAAACCCCCCCCCAAAAAAAAAAAACTAACACTAACCCCAGGAAATCTACTCACGGTTCCTGAAGTCCGGACATCCATCTTCATCCAGGCTGTGAGAAGTCTTCATCCAGACCGCGACATCTTGATCCATTGCGGGGGCATCTTCTCTCTTCATCCCGGTGAAGTGTAAGAGCTAAATGCTCTTTTAAGGGCAATGCCCATACAAATGCCTCTTTAGGGGCAATGGGTAGCTTAGGTTTTTTAATTTTAGGGGGTTGGTTTGGTTTACTGTTGGGGGACTTTGTAATTTTTTGAAGGTAAAAGAGCTGTTTAACTTAGGGCAACATCCTACAAAAGGCACTTTTAAGGGCTATTGGTAATCTATTGTTAGGTGACGGGGTGTTTTTATTTTGAAGGGGCTTTTTTATTTTTATAGGGCTATTAGATTAGGTGTAATTTTTATTATTTTGGATAATTTCATTTATTATTTTTTGTAATCTTATATTTTTTTTATTTTTCGTAATGTTAGTGTTTAGTATTTTTTGTAATGTTAGTTTTTTTTATTTTTTTCGTAGTGTTAGGATTATTTAATTTTGTAAATGTTAGTTTTTTTATTTTTCATTTCTTTCATTTCTTTAATATAGTAATTATAGTTTAATTTATTTTTTAAACTTAGGTTTTTTTATTTCACAGTTAAGTTTTTATTTATTTAAAGGGACAGTCAACACCAGAATTTTTGTTGTTTTAAAAGATAGATAATCACTTAATTACCCATTCCCCAGTTTTGCATAACCAACACAGTTATAATAATACACATTTTACCTCTGTAATTACCTTGTATCTAAGCCTCTGCAGACAGCCCCCTTATTTCAGTTCTTTTGACAGACTTGCATTTTAGCCAATCAGTGCTCACTCCTTGGTAAATTCACATGCATGAGCTCAATGTTATCTATATAAAACACATGAACTAACGCCCTCTAGTGGTGAAAAACTGTCAAAATGCATTTAGATTAGAGGCGGCCTTCAAGGTCTAAAAAATTAGCATATGAACCTCCTAGGTTTAGCTTTTAACTAAGAATACCAAGAGAACAAAGCAAAATTGGTGATAAAAGTAAATTGGAAAGTTGTTTAAAATTACTTGCCCTATTTGAATCATGAAAGTTTTTTTTTGGACTTGACTGTCCCTTTAAAGATAGTAATATTGTAAGTTTAATTTAAAGTTAGGGAGGTGTTAGGTTTAAGGGTTAATAGTTTAATTTAGTGTGTTGCAATGTGGGGGCCTGGCAGTTTAGGGGTTAATAGGTTTAGTTTATTAATAGCGATGTGGGGGACCGTCGGTTTAGGGGTTAATAGTTTTATTATAGTGTTGACGATGTGGGGGGGCCGCCAGTTTAGGGGTTACTAGATTTATTTAGTGTTGGCGATGTGGGTGGGCGACAGTTTAGGGGTTAATAAGTTTAATATAGCATTTGTGATGCGGGAGGGTGGCGGTTTAGGGGTTAATAGGTAATTTATGGGTGTTAGTGTACTTTGTAACATTTTAGTTATGAGTTTTGTGAAACATTTTTGTTTCGCAAAATCCAGAACTACTGGTCTCAGATAGCGGAATGGATCGCAGTGATATAGACCATAACGCTAGCGTTATAGCCTGCCCAAACAACCTGTAATACGGCGTTATGGAAAATCCCAAACTCATTTTTTGAGTGCAGAATGGATCATTGCGTTACAGGCTAAAACGCTTGCGGTATTGCTATACCGCCGCAACTTTTAATACGGAAGACCTGCCATTCCACCCGCAATGGCCAATTTTTCAGAGGTATAACCGTACCGCACCATAACCCAAAACTTGTAATTTAGCTGATAGCTATATGTTTTAGTTTGAAAGTTTTATTTTGACTAGACTATTCCTTTAAGTGAAGGAAAATGTGTATCAACTTCACCCAGCATTATTCAAATAAAATGGAATGGCAAACTAATGAAGCATTTATTTCTGCTATTAAACTAATGTGTGTTCTACGGTGTCTCAAAAAGTTTAAAAAAGTAGAAAGATGACAGCTAAAGACTATTTGGGCCTAAGCATATGGACAGTGCAAACCTCTTTACTGACTTTCCTTCATATTAAACATTTCTTATATAGTTACAGTATGTATTCACTGTTGCTAATATTTTTGCAAACCTCCTATAAATCAACATGGTGAAATTATTTAATTCCATTTATTTTGTACCCTGTGTGGCAGTCATAATCTAAATCCGTCATGTTTTTTCATTTAGGTATTGTATTTATCTTGACAAATATTGTCTATGTGAAAATAAAGGAAACTGTTTGATATGTGTTAACATATATATATATATATATATATATATATATATATATATATATTTCCATGTTTAAAAGTGTTTCAATGTTTAAAGGGCTATGAAACACTACCCCTTTATTAAAAACTAATATGCTATATCAAAGTAAACATAAAAAGAAACAGATCATGTAAAAAAAAACAAATAAAATCATTTGTTTTCTTGCAAAATGAGCTCTTAGAAATTCTCAGTTTAGCCACTGTCCTCAGGAAAATGAGAGAGCTGACATGTTGGCATTTGTCCTCTACTGAGCATGGGAAAAACTGACTCCCTGTTTATCTTGTATTCACTGAATAGTAAACCAGCTAATATTACTCTGTCTAGAAGTTGTATGACATCAAGCTAGATGCCCCTTCCTGTAGAGGCCACAGCCTCCTTGTAGGGCTGTAACAAGAAGTAATGGATTCTTCACAAAAAATAAATAAAAGGTAAAATCCTTTTAAAATAATGAATGAATGAAAGATACATATTGCAATGATTTCTATTAAGTATAACCCACTGCTTAGGGCTCGATTTATTAAGCCTCTACGGGCAGCAAGTTCTCTCAAGAACTTGCTCGCCGTGATTTATCAAGCAGCAGTCACCAGACCGCTGCTTCCCTAACATCTACGCCACCTCTATTGTGGCAAAATTCAATCTCCTTGTTCGAGTCCAACTGAGGAGATTGACAGCTCCTGCCCGCGCGTGATTGGCTGTGCGCGGGCAGGGGGCGGGATTGCACGTGAGTGCAAAACTGCGCTCGTGTGCAATGTTAATTACCTGCGGGTAATTTCGCCACGCTACAGGCGAGCTGAGGCGTACAGGGGCGCGTATACATGCCCCTGTACGCCTCAGCGTTGATAAATCTAGCCCTTAGTGTTCTTTATTACAACAATGAAACAGACTGTTTTATATCCATTTAAAGATACTCCAGGGAATTAGAGGGATACTAAACTATAAAACAGTGCTTCTTTAGTAGAAATAAATATGGTAAATCAAAGTAAACACAGTAAACAACTTACTTGTTTTCTTGCTAAATGAGCACTTACAAATTCTCAGTGTAGCCATTGCCTACAGCTAGATAAGCACGGAGACATTGCAGAACTTAGGTTCCATTGTCACATGAGTTTTGCAACATCCTCTACTGAAAATGGGCAATAAGCTGATTGGAGCTAGATTAAATGTATCCTAGCAACACTTCAAAGGAAAAACTTCTACCTAGCCTTCCTGTAGAGACCCCAATCCTCTTGTGGGGCTTTGACAGTAACTAATGGACAATTAACAAGTTAACATCTTAAAAAAATAAAATAAAAGGTAAAATACTTATACAATGATGAATGATACATATGGCAATGATTTCTATTAAGTATAAGTCACTACTTAGTGCTTTTTTGTTACAACAATGAAAAAGACTGTTTTATATCCATTTAAAAGGACATATTTTATATATGCAACAAATATTAATTACTGCATTGTGAGGCCTATGTAGACAAGATTAATCTTTTTTTTTTTATTATTATTAAAACTTTAATTTTGTTGGCAGACTTTGCATTGTTGTGTGATCCAGTGATACAACTCTTAAAACACTTCTTGAGTGCTGGTCATCTTATTTCATTTGATGTGACAGGAATATATTAGGTTCAGAGTTCCATTAAATGTACTCCAACCTGTCTAGGAGTGTGGAAAACCCCAATTTTTAGATTTTAATTGCAGGAAAAATAGGTATAATTAAAAATAAATTTGCATTGCAAAGTTGTTTTTTCTGTCATGCTATAATGAAAGGTTTTATGGGCATTTTTCATTTTCAAGTCCCTTTAAGAGGGAAATATGGTAACCTGGGCTGCATTTCATTTCACCCTGGCCTTTATTTCTCTAGTAATATCTTACCTTCCTGCCCTGCTGAGTTCACACTTTCCAGTTATATTTATTGAGGAAAGTTGTAAGAACCTGTGGATTGACTTGTGTCATTTGGGGATAATAAATCTAAATAAAACTGAGAAACGTGTGAAAAGCAGGCTTTTATGACATTCTTTTTCCTCAGAGCTTCATGCATCATATCTGACGTGAGCCAAAGCTAATCAAAATGCCTGCCCAACGTACAACCGTACATCAGCAGTTTCTCTGTAAGGCTAATATTTCTCTGGAAATACAAGTCAGAAGAGACTTCTTTTAATTATAAGTACTTGTTTCACACTTGCAAATTTAAGTAATCTGAAATTGTTTTGGTACATTTATTATAATTCTATCTGGACGTCTATGCAATTAACTAAACAATGATTATCAGTATTATAATGGGAATGATGGATTTAAAGGAACATTCCACTGTAAAAATAAATTGTTAGTGCATTTAATTTGATACCAACTCCTTTCTTTTATTATGTGCATAACCTCTACAAAGGGTTAAAAAATAGTGAACATTGTGCTCCTGTGCCACTTCAGATGAGGATACAGCAGGTGAACCAATAAGTAACAGACATGAATACACATTTGTCCTATTACTAGCCATATCCTCGATGTAACTTTAACTACATGTTTTGTGTACCTTTTGAAGGGGTTAATGGAACATGTTACCCATATGCTAAACCACTTAAAAGTGATGCAGTATAAATACTATATGGCCACAAGTATATGGAAATTTGACCATCAAAACTATTTGAGCTTGTTGGACATCCCATTCAAAAACTATGGGCATTATAAGAGGGAAAGCTTTCCACATAATTATGTAATGTTTCTGTGGGGATTTGTGGCCATTTAGCCAAAAACATTTGTGTGGTCAGGCACTCATGTTGGACGAGAAGGTCTGACTCACAATCTGTGTTCCAAATAATTCCAAAGGTGTTCAGTGAGGGTAAGGTCAAAGTTCTGTGCCAACCAGTCAAGTTCTTTCCAAACAAACTCATTAAACTATGTCTTCATGCACCTCTTGCAACAAAATTGGACATACTCTATTGTCTAAAATGTTGTTGAATCCTGTAGCATTAGAAAATGATTTCATTATAACTAAGGGGCCTAGCCCAAACCCTAAAAAACTTTTCTAAACCATTATCCCTTCCAGTAGGTAGCATTCTCCTGAAAACTGCCAGACCCAGATTCTACCTAGAAAGCAAATGCCTATGTGGGCCTTGCTGCTATATACCACCCTCTATTAACATGGGTAACAATAGGAAAGCTGTTACAATCTGCCTGTTTTGGAAAGCATTAAGTACATTTTCTGTCTGGCTGTTAAGCAGGAGTGCTGCAGGACAAGATATGTGGTGTATTATCAGGGCTGGCTCAAGACATTGTGCTGCCTGGGTCCGAGATCCAAATAACGCCCCCCCCACGCACACACACACACACCCACACACACACACACCCACATCCCCCCCCACACAGACACACACATTCTGACGGGTTGCCGAATCCTACAGAACAGCCAACCTCCCACACAGAGAAACAGTGAAGGTTGAGAGCAGTGGATTGCTTTCAAAGCCGCTCTGGACCTCAGTCACCTCATGACCAGCTGCTGTCAATAAATCTTAGCCTAAGGAGTCGACAAACAAAGGTTAGGACTGGATCTGTTTTTATTGCCGGTGAGTCGGTGACATGTTAATGAATCCCAGATTCCCACCCACTAACGGTCTGACTCCAGAGACAGCCAGCCCAGAGACTGCCTTCAATGCCGGCACTGCTCACTCCTAAATCCTAACCTGCAGTGCTACACCGTCTATCACATTTATAGATTGCCGCTCCTGACTGTGACTGTCCTCTCTCTGACTCTGATTGGATTGACAGGCTCAGCGTGTCAGCGGCATTAAAGGAATGAAGACCACCGCTCACTCCTAAAGCTAAATCCTAGCTACCTGTCAGCAGCATTGAAGGCAGACTGCCGCTCGCTTTCTTCTAAGTCCTAAATGTCCTTAGTTGTACTTTTTGTCGGTCTTACTCTGACTGTCACATCACCCGGTCCCTGGGTCAGTAGTCAGTGGGTGGGATTGGAATGCCTTCAATGCCGCTCGTGACGGTGACCAGTTGTGCCTGGCTGACAGTCATTCCAATCCCACCCACTGACTACTAACCCAGGGACCGGGTGACATGACAGTCAGAGTGAGACCGACAAAAAGTACAACTAAGGACATTTAGGACTTAGAAGAAAGCGAGCGACAGTCTGCCTTCAATGCTGCTGACAGGTAGCTAGGATTTAGCTTTAGGAGTGAGCGGCGGTCTTCCTTCCTTTAATGCAGCTGATGCGCTGAGCCTGTCAATCCAATCAGAGTCAGAGAGAGGACAGTCAGGAGCGGCAATCTATAAATGTTATAGACGGTGTAACACTGCAGGTTAGGATTTAGGAGTGAGTGGCGCCGGCGGTCTTCAGTTTCATCAATGCCTGTCAATTAATCCCAATCGGATGATCCATCATCCAGGGAGAGATGACAGTCACAGGAGGCTAGGAGGGGCAGTCTGAGTCTGACAAAAAGTGATAGTCAGTGACTGAAGTGCCGCTCCCTGTCAAGTGCCACCTGGGTCGTGGGCCGGCCCTGTGTATTATGACTACCAAGCTGACAGAGGTTTAACTGATGTGGGCTGCTCCGCATTTAAATGCAAGGGCCTATTTTTGGTCCCAGTGTAGTCCTGTTCCTCCATCAGACTGCGAGACAGTGATGCATTATTCATTACTCTGGAGAACACATTTCCCCTGCTCCAGAGTCCAGTGGCGGCAACGTGCTTTACACTACTCCAGCCAACGCTTGGCATTGTGCATGCTGATGTGTGGCTTGTACACAGCTGCTCAGCTATGGAAACCCATTTCCTAAAGCACCCTACACACTTTTCTTATGCTGATGTTGCTTCTAGAGGCAGTTTGGAACTCTGTAGTGAGTGATGCAACAGATGATACATGATTTTTATTATCTACTTGCTTAAAGCACTCTGCAGCCCTGATCTGTGATGTTACATTGTCTTCCACTTTGTGGTTGGGCTGTTGTTGCTCCTAGATGCGTCCACTTCACAATAATAGCACTTACAGGCAAGAAACTGACTGGTAAAGGTGACATCCTAGGGGTTAATAAATATAATGTAGGTGGCGGCGATGTTGGGGGCAGCAGATTAGGGGTTCATAAGTATATTGTTGGTGGAGGCGGTGTCCGGAGCGGCAGATTAGGGGTTAATAATATAATGTAGGTGTCGGCGATGTCAGGGGCGGCAGATTAGGGGTTAATAAGTGTAAGATTAGGGGTGTTTAGACTCGGGGTTCATGTTAGGGTGTTAGGTGTAGACATAAATGTATTTTTCCCATAGGAATCAATGGGGCTGCGTTAGGAGCTAAACGCTGCTTTTTTGCAGGTGTTAGGTTTTTATTCAGCCGGCTCTCCCCCATTGATTCCTATGGGGAAATCGTGCACGAGCATGTTCAGCCAGCTAACGTAAGCAGCGCTGGTATTGAGGTGAGATGTGGAGCAAAATTTTGCTCTACAATCACTTTTTTGCGGTTAACGCCGGGTTTGTAAAAACCCGTAATACCAGCGCTGTCTGTAAGTGAGCGGTGAGCATAAACTGCTCGTTAGCACCGCATAGTCTCTAACGCAAAACTCGTAATCTAGCCGTATGTGTTTAAACCCTTTACAGAAGTTATATGAAGGCTTCTGTACAATGTCTCATTAAAGCCTTTAAATGGATAGCCTAGTATAGAAAGAAAAATCTATCTTTAGTTGCAAAGTTTTTTTAAACAAATTCCCATTTGTAAAGTGTTTAAAGTGATATCTTACCCGAATGCTGAATTACTTAAAGGGACAGTCTACATCAGAATTTTTATTAGTTAAAAAGATAGATAATCCCTTTATTACACATTCCCCAGTTTTGCGAAACCAGCACTGTTATATTAATATATGTTTTTAACCCCTGTGATTACCTTGTATTTAAGCCTCTGCAGACTGCCCCCCTATCTCAGTGCTTTTGACAGACATGCAGTTTAACCAATCAGTTCAGACTCCTAAATAACTCCACAGGAGTGAGCACAATGTTATCTATATAACACACGTGAACTAGTACTGTCTAATTGTGAAAAACTCAAAATGCTCTCAGCTAGGAGGCGGTTTTCAACGGTTTAGAAATCAGTTTGAGCCTTCCTAGGTTTAGCTTTTTAAAAATACCACCAAGGGAACAAAGCAAATTTGATGAAAAAAGTAAATTGGAAAGTTGTTTAAATTTGCATGCCCTATCTAAATCATGAAAGTTTAATTTTCACTAGACTGTGCCTTTAAAAGTGATGTAGCATATCTGTAAAAATCTGACTAGAAAATATTACATGATCATCTCTATGTAAAAAGGAACATATTTACCTTAAAGGGACAGTCTAGTATAATTTAAACTTTCATTATTTGGATAGGACTTTTAATTTTAATCAAATTTCCAATTTACTTTTATCATCAAATTTGCTTTTTTTCTCTTGGTATTCTTAGTTTAAACTAAACATAGGTAAGCTCATATGCTAATTTCTAAGCCTTTGAGGGCTGCCTCTTATCACATGCTTTGTAAATCTCTTTTCAACACAAAGAGACAGAAAGTACACGTGGGCCATATAGATAACACTGTATTCAGGCACAGAAAGTTATTTAAGATCTAGCACAATACAATGCTAAATTTAAGACAATAGATAATAAACAGTCACAGTCATGTGATCAGGGGGCTGGAAGAAGGTTCCTAGATACAAGGTAATCACAGAGGTAAAAAGTATATTAATATAACTGTGTTGGTTATGCAAAACTGGGGAATGGGTTATAAAGGGATTATATATCTTTTAAAACAATAGCAATTCTATGGTAGACTGTCCCTTTAACATTTTCTCAATAGCCATATCAAGTTGTAAAGCGACATTAAAGGGACAGTGTAATGTAAAATAGTTTTTACTTAATTTATTTACAATGACTTGTTATACCAGCTGTAGAATATAAAAAATAAGAGAATGTTTTTCTTTTGGTTTATTGTTCTATATGAAATAGATGGTTTGTTCTTTGAAACCACAACTCATTAAAAATGGGTAGAGCTTGCAGGGAAATCAGATTCCTTATTTTATCACATTTTGTACTTACACATGTTTCTTTATATTATCTTTGTCTGTATACCAAAGCCAATATTTAGGGCCAGATGGTCGGATGGCCGGAAGTTCTCTACTCTAAGATGTCTTGGTGATTAAAGTATAGTGTTCACTTTTGTGAAAAAATACAAAAATATCTAAAAAGTGTTATAAATTACAATATTTAAACAATATAAGGATATATGTGTATCACAAATCATCATAGGTGCACGAGATGCAGAATTCTGATATAATTAGTGGTTTCTCGCCACAAGAGAAAAATAAATAGTGTAATAAAGTTCATGTGCAAAGGTGTATATTAGCACCACCAAGGGGTTACTTACATTTTACTGAGCCTCTCTACCTCTAGGGATGACGCACACCTGGTTTTATACTGCCAGGTACCCAGTATTCATCCACCCCCTAATATCGGTCACAGGAAGGGTATTACGGGAAAAAGTATATATGAGGAGGAATTGTTTGTAGCTAGATCTACATTACAATCCGTATCTATCCAGACTCGTGATTGGTATATACCGCTCACAAAATTCACATTGTGATTTGATACTTTTATACCTTTGCAAGGGGAGTTGTATTGTGGCTTTTTAATATATGTATATGTTTTTAATAAATATCCAAGATTTTTTATCGGAGTATTGCCGGATGAATATTGGGTACCGGGCAGTATAAAACCAGGTGTGCATTAAACGCATGATCCTTTACAAGCAATAGAGTAACAATAAAATGTTATAGCACATTAAATAATTTTATGATTGAGCCTTTATGTTCCTTTAAAGGGGTAGTAAACATTTAATACATTTTATAAATACAGTATTGAGGTTATCCTCCCCCTCCCTCTAGTCATAAGTGCCACCATGTTGAAACCTAGTTATAATTTGCAGAGCATCAGCAGATGCTGCAGAGCTGATTGCATTCCAGGATTTTGATATATGTTTCCGCATGTGCAGCACCATTAGAGGGAGGTGTATGAATATTGTCCCTTGAATAATATTATTATGTTGCATCTGCAAACTACTGAGCAGCAGTAAACCATGTAAGGTTTTAATTCCCCAAACTAGTTCTGGTCCTATTCCTTTATAGCTGTCGTACTTGATCCTCCATGCCCTTTAAGTGTAGGGATTTCCAAGCTACAGTTGTAATTTTGTATTTCTCAGTATCAATAAAAAAATAAATAGGTTTTATGGTAAAATAATTTAGCTTCCAAAAACTCAACATATGTTTCTCCATAGTAGTGGGATTTGAGCTTCCTCTCTCAGAAACGCACATCAAGCAGTATTACCATAAATAAACCCACTAGTCACTTTTTTCCTTATAATTTACAAACATTCAGTCATGTTTAGAAATGTAATATTTTTGTATCTTGATTTCCTATTTACAGTGGTTTCTAACTTCAGGAACAAGCTCTGTTAACAATTTGTAATGATCAAAGAACACAAAGCGCTGGTGCACTCATTGTTTTCTTATGCTCCGAGTACTACTCTATTATGATCTTACGGAATGCTACAAATCTTCTGAGGGGACTTTCTTGCATGTGGATCCAAGCCAAATATTTGCCTAGTCACAAATGGCTATTTCATAAAGGGATAATGTATTCATATTTAAAAGCAAAACCAAGTTTCTACTCATGACATACTTAACAGACTGATTTTAAAGTGAAAGTCAGGTATCAGATTGCAAAAAAATGTGAAAGACAAAACAGCATAATATACACTGACAGTAAATATTTATCTGCACTGTGATTTCATAGCAACAGGTGGTCAATGGAAACTGATAACACAACTGTTTTGAAGCAGAGGAGAAGGATACATATTATAGCACTATTTATTTGTGAACATACATAAATAACAAGTTAGTGGGTGCTTTAGAAATATCTTAGGGTGGGTGTCTTAAACTTATGTCAAATTTTATGTTGAAAAAAATATTATCAGGGTGGTTTTAATGCTACAATCACCTAGAAAGGTTATTTAGAATGTGTATTATTATTATCATTATTATTTCAAAATAGTAATATGTTCTATGTGTATTTTCACTGGTAATTTTTCCCCCAATGGGTTTCAGAGCACTTTAATACATAGCTGTAGCTTCAACAAATAAACAGTAATTATTAACAAATGATACCAAAAGAACAAAGTATATTTGATAATAGAAGCAGTAGCAGACCTACCTGGTGCGAGATTTGTTTTGGGCCCCCTCAAAGGTAATTCAGTAGTAAGCAATAGTAATAATATACATGCTGCTCTGTATAATGACTTTGAGGATAGATAGATAGATAGATAGATAGATAGATACATAGATAGATAGATAGATACTAGACAGATAGATAGATAATAGATAGATCAATAGATAGATAGATAGATAGATAGATTGGACCTGCAACCTACACTACAGACAGACAGACTAACAGACAGACAAGCAGACAGACAGAGAGATAGGTATATAGATTAGATAGATATATAGATAATAGATAAATAGATAATAGATGGATGATAGATGATAGATAGATAGATAGATAGATAGATAGATAGATAGATAGATAGATAGATAGATAGATAGATAGATAGATAGATAGATAGATAGGACCTACAACTTACACTAATAAAGGTTCCCAGCATTAGGATTGTACACATTATGCACACATAAATGTGTATAGATTGGCTGCTATGGGCCCTCCCAGCACTTGGCCCCTGGTACCACTGCCACCACCAAATTGAAAAGTCTGTATGTTCTGTTTACATTGTTAAAGTTTAATTTTGTAATGTGTGCCCTTTTAAATAAAGCTTGTGTTAATAAAGGATAAGCTGCAAGTCTCCACTACACAAATTTATTGACACAAAGTCCAACAGCACTAAATATCAAATATTTGTTATGGGGGCGGAGCCTACTATCAATGTGGCAAAATGCTTCATGAGGAGCTCCTGATTCTACCTTTGATTATTGGGGTTATTTTATAACTTTCTTCATATCATTCTCAGTATACCTATTAAAAACCTTATACTATTGAGGTTTGAAGACATTGGATGATTTTCAAGACGGAGTATCTAGCCTATGCTCTTCGGTAAAACCATATGTCTATCAGGAAGTATCATCCCTATCGAGTCCTAAGCATTGTACTTGAGGTGACTGATAGAACGCACAGTTTGGGCTGCCGCACATAACCTCCCCCAGGCAATTGGGTTGAAGAGTAGTTTGACTGGTAAAATATCTCTACTACAACTTTAATCACAGCAGTGATGTTTAGAAGAAGAAGCATACTTGTTACTCTGGAACTAACATGGTTGCAGTGCATAGTTGGGAAGTGACGCTGATGAAAATACTAAATACTTTTTTTCAGGAGTTAGAGCAGAAGTTAATATCTATATGTAGGTCTTTCTGTGATGACCCTACTCATTTGGACGGACAACCTGATGCAGGGATAGGGGATACAGCTTGTAATTCCGCTCTTAAGATGGAGGCAGCTGAGACTGAGGGATAGCGGCTCACTACAGTGTTTATGGATATTGCCAGCAGACCCTGTATCCTCCTAAAGCTAAAGCCACCCACCGAAGTCCCCATGGCCATAGCTAGTGATGAGGCTACCCAATCTAATGACCAAGTTTGTAACCTCCATACTTCATCTCCCACTCGCTACATGGAACAGATGTAGCAAAGATAATTTGGACCAGCAACCGCTGAGCTGGTGAAGGATGAGTTCGATATATCAGATACCTTACAGAGGGCAGGATAAGTTCTGGTTACCGGGACTATCATTTACATTCGGGACTTGAGAGCAGAGAGGTCACATCGGATGTGGATTGTGACTGATAAATATCCCTTGCTAAGCACAGCTGTATGCACAGATTTGAGCTTGCCTAGAAGTTCTTCCCCTTCCGAGGCAAATACTATTCAGATGTAAAGCCTGTCAGAGGAGTGATTTAAACTTTCAAATTTTGTGCAGAGTATTAACGTGTGATGTTCAATTCGTAAATTGCTCTTGTGAACATACACTCCTAATGTTATGTTCTGTAAAGATATGTGGTAGAACAGGTGGTAAATAAGTTTAGGTACCTAGTATCCGCTATAGTAGGACCACTCAGCCTCACACCAAACCTTGGATTCACACAGATTTAACTTACAGGAATCCGGTTTTGCTCATTGAACTGAGGGTCACTACTGCAGGGTACAGAGTGAAAACGGAGCTGTCACGCAACCAGGTTACAGGATGCCTGTATTTCAACAGATAGGAGGAATATCTATAGATAGAGTAGGTAGTTAATCAACTAATTACTTAGTGATTAAATGATATAGCTGACACATATACAAAGAAGACAGGAAGTGAAATGGAATGTAATACAAACAGATGTAGTTCAAAGAGATATTGTAATTAGGCCAAAATGTATTTGTTAGGAATTCAGCACTTCAGGGAATATCATATGTAGTTAGAATGATATTTTGGATTATGTTATCAGATATAGATTATGCAATGATAGGATAGTAACAAACGATAAGTCACTTAGTTAGGTTCAAGGTGGTCACAGCAAATGATGTTAATCAAGCAGCAGTTCAAACAGAGTAGGCAATGTAACAGGCAGTTGAAGTTAATCCTGCATTTTAGTGATAGTAACAGTCATTGAATACAGTGCTTAAGTAGTTTGCTTACTTGAGAGACATAATGATATCCAAATAGAGTAATAAAATATACAGACCAATTCCTGATGGTTATTTGGAAGGCTAAGTCAGAGCCAGATGAAATCCTTACGGTATCCTGAATGCTTGTTTGTAGAAAGGACACAGCGCGGTACACGCGCTGCAGACACGCTGAGATGCCGGGTGTGACGTCACAGCCACCCGGTGTAACAGTTAGGGAATTGAAAGCAGCTCCTTTGGTTCCTAAGAAACTGCAAGTAATAGAATAGGCACACCGGCACACAGCAATGGAGGATTAATGTAGGCTGCAAAGTTTCAAAGCAACAAGTAAGAAATCCCCACAGATTGAGGAAAGGGCTAGGTGTCTTCAGAGAGGAGTCACATAAAGTAACTGATTCAAATTACCAAGCGAGGAGCATAGAGAGGAGGGGCCTTAAATAGGAAAAGAGGATTCAGAATTAAAGGGACAGGATTGTAATAGTGAATACCCTGACAGGACACCCCCCTCAAGGAGCCGCTCAGCGGATTAAGGACCTGGACGGTGAGGATTCCTCCTATGGAACAAGGAAACTAAGCGTGGAGCCATAACATTAGTAGCAGGCTCCCAAGAGTCTTCTTCAGGTCCATAACCCTTCCAACTGACCAAATACTGAAGGTGGTTTCGAAAGTATCGAGAATCTTGAATAGAATCAATCTCGTACTCCTTCTCATCTGTCACATGAGTTAAAGAAGTATCCATCGAAGATGTAGCCCTGATAGAAGCATAGGGTTTAAGGAGTGAGACATGAAATGTTGGATGAATTCTCATGGAAGAAGGTAATTGAAGAGTGACTGCATTCACATTAACAACATTCTTAATTTCAAAGGGACCCAAATAAAGTGAAGCGAGCTTTTTGGAAGGAACTTGTAATCTTATATTCTTCGTGCTTAACCAAACTTTATCTCCCACCTTATATTCAGGAGGTTTAGAACGTCGTAGATCGTAGTAATGTTTTTGAGCTTTTTGAGCATCGAGTAGTAGTTGTTTAACAGTGGCGAAACCTTTCACTAAGGTATTGATTTTATCATTAACAACGGGTATAGGAGAATTTTTTGGAGTCTGAATGTCATAAGAAGGATGAAAACCGTAGTTAAGGAAAAATGGAGACATTTTAGTGGAGGAGTTGAGCATGTTATTATGAGCAAATTCAGCAGTGGAAAGGAGAGAATGCCAGTTATCTTGTTCTAGAGAACAGTAACAACGGAGATACTGTTCCAGGGCTTGATTTGTTCTCTCAGTCTGCCCATTTGTTTGTGGATGAAAAGCTGTACTTAACCTCCTAGAGATGTTGAGGGATTTACAAAGATGTTCCCAAAATCTAGAGGTAAACTGAGAACCTCTGTCACTAGTAATGGAATTTGGTAGACCATGTAATTTGACAATATGATCTATGAAAAGAGTAGCTGTTTCTTGAGCTGTGGGTAGACCTCTATGTGGCAGGAAATGGGCCATTTTAGAAAAAAGATCAACAATGACCATGATAGTGTTGAAGTTAGCAGAAGGTGGCAGATCGACAATAAAGTCCATGGCAATATCTGCCCAAGGTCTTTCAGGTACTGGAAGAGATAGAAGGTATCCGTAGGGACGTGTATGTTGATGTTTTTTAGTAGTGCAAAGAAAACATGTTTTGATGTATTGCTTGATTGTATCAGACATTTTGGGCCACCAATAATTCCTTGAGAGGATATGAAGAGTCCTATGTACGCCAGGATGACCTGCTAAAGAGGAATCATGAGCTGCTGCTAAAAGTTGATTCCTGAGATCCTTGGGTACATATAGCTGATCATGATGATAGAACAGTTCATCAGAATGTTTATTTAAATTGAGGTGTGTTATTAATGAATCCTCCTTCTGTTGCAGCTTTAGGGTCTCCAAGAAATCGTTTGTTAAACAAATGATTCTGTCCGCAGGTATCACTGAGGCAGGTGTCAAATGATCTTGTGGCTTAGGAGGTATACGAGAGAGGGTATCTGCCTTAAGATTCTTAGAACCTGGACGATAGGTGATCACATAATCAAAACGTGAAAAGAAAAGGCTCCAGCGGACTTGACGAGAAGTCAGAGTCTTGTTTGACTTTAAATACTCTAAATTACGATGGTCTGTGTAAATAGTAATTGGAAATTTTGTACCTTCCAAGATATGCCTCCAGAATTCCAATGCGGATTTGATGGCAAGCAATTCCTTATCACCAATACCATAGTTTATCTCAGCTGAGCTCATGACACGAGAGTAGAATGCAACAGGATGTAATGGCTTTTCTTGAGAGGCCCTCTGGGATAGAACAGCCCCTATTGCAAATTCAGAAGCATCAACCTCAAGCGTAAAATGACAACTGGGATCTGGGAATTGCAAAATAGGGGCTGAAGTAAATTTATTCTTGAGGGTAGTGAAAGAGTCCTGAGCTTTACTATCCCATGAAAACCTGATATGTTTCTTAGTTAAAGTTGTTAATGGTTTAACAATATGTGAGAAATCTTTAATGAATTTTCTATAAAAATTCGCAAAACCAAGAAACCTCTGGACATCTTTTTTACATGAGGGTACTGGCCATTTGAGTATAGCTTCTACTTTACTGGTCTCCATAGTAATCCCAGTAGGAGAGATACAGTAACCCAGAAATGAAATAGAGTTAGTATTAAATATACATTTCTCTAGTTTAGCGTAGAGATGATGTTGTCTTAAACGAGATAGAACTAATTTTACATGTTTTAAATGATTTTCAAAAGTGTCTGAATAGACAAGAATGTCATCTAGATAGATAACAATACATACATCCAGAAGGTCGTGAAAAACATCATTTATGAAGCACTGGAAAGTGGCTGGGGCGTTGCAAAGCCCAAACGGCATTACTGTGTATTCGTAAAGTCCGTATCGTGTACGGAAAGCCGTTAACCACTCATCCCCTGCTCTCATCCTGATTAAATTGTATGCACCCCTAAGATCGAGCTTGGTGTAGATGGTGGCACCCTGAAGGCGCTCAATTAGTTCAGGAATGAGAGGCAGGGGATATCTGTTTTTCTTAGTACATTTATTCAGTTGTCTGTAATCTATAATGGGGCGTAAACTGCCATCTTTATTTTTCACAAAAAACATAGCAGCACCTGCAGAGGAAGTGGATGGACGTATAAACCCTTTTTTCAAGTTTTCGTCTAGATATTCCTTAAGGTGTGCTAGTTCAGGTTGGGACAAAGGATATATATGACCATATGGAATGGTGCAGTTAGGAATGAGATCAATAGGGCAGTCATACTTCCTATGTGGTGGAAGTGTGGCTGCCTCAACCTTATCAAAAACATCAGCATATTCTTTGTAGCAATCTGGTAATGTCTCTACATTAATATGACAAAGTGTATGAGAATCAGTGCAGAATTGCTTGCAGTACTGAGAATCAAAAACTACAGTAGAGTCTGTCCAAGAAATAGTGGGGTTATGCATAGACAACCACTGAATACCGAGTATCATAGGGTAGACAGAACTTGGTAAAACATCAAAAGATATTAACTCAGTATGCCCTGAGTCTGAAGTAACCTTAAGTGGAACTGTATGGTGTGAAATAGGACCAGAACTAAAAAATGATCCATCAACCAAACGGATGGCTAGTGCAACACTCTTTTTTATTAGTGGTATTTTGTGCTTATCAACAAAAACTAAATCTATGAAATTCCCAGATGCTCCAGAGTCAATTACGGCCTGTACGTCTATCTTCTGCTGATCCCACTGCAACGAGAGAGGGATTGATAAATGAAGCAAATTATTATTAACCATATTAACATTGTGCTTAAATCTCACTCTCTTACCCTTCTTTTGACGAAGGAGAGATGGGCAATCCCTTACGCCATGATCCTTTTCGGCACAATAGAGGCACAAATTAAGCAGTTTGCGTCTGGCTTTCTCTTCAGGCTTTAGAGGGCCTCTAATCACAGCAACATCCATGGGTTCATCAACATTCTTGGTAGCATGGGTAGGAAGATTTATATGATAGGGAGTGTATATCTTAGGAGTGATGTCAGTTATGGATTTTTCATATTTCCTTTCCCTGAGTCTCCGGTCAATACCAATACATAAAGTCATGAGATCCTCAAGAACATCTGGAATGATACCTCTAGCAAGTTCATCTTTTAATGAGTCACTGAGGCCCATGCGAAATTGATTTTTCAGAGCTGGGTTGTTCCATAAAGTGTCAGGAGCCCATCTTTTAAAGTCTGTTATGTATTCCTCTACCATCCTTTTCCCTTGGCGTAAGGATCTCAAAGCTGTTTCAGCAGTATTCTGCTTGTTATGATCCTCATATAAAAGGGACATCGCAGAAAAGAAAGAATCAAGAGAATTTAATATGGGATCATCAGACTCATAGAAAGTGTTGGCCCAAGATTTAGCTTCTCCACGCAAAAAAGAAATCACAGTCAAAACTTTAATTCTGTCAGTAGGATAAGACCTAGGTTTTAAAGTGAACATAAGAGTGCAAGAATTTCTAAAGTCTCTGAACATGGACCTGTCCCCAGAGAATTTCTCTGGCGGACTTACAACAGGCTCCGGTGTAAACTCAGAAGTAGAAGGTTTAGTTGTCATATGCTAATTAATAAATTTTCTAATATTCTGGTTCTCAATTTGTATCTCTCTTAAACCCTGTAACATACTATCCATACTTTGTGCTAGAGAACCCACTCTATTGGAAAGCTCATTCAACTCCATGATAGTGGATAGAGGTACTTTTATTTTTTAGGCTTGGTAATATGTTATGTTCTGTAAAGATATGTGGTAGAACAGGTGGTAAATAAGTTTAGGTACCTAGTATCCGCTATAGTAGGACCACTCAGCCTCACACCAAACCTTGGATTCACACAGATTTAACTTACAGGAATCCGGTTTTGCTCATTGAACTGAGGGTCACTACTGCAGGGTACAGAGTGAAAACGGAGCTGTCACGCAACCAGGTTACAGGATGCCTGTATTTCAACAGATAGGAGGAATATCTATAGATAGAGTAGGTAGTTAATCAACTAATTACTTAGTGATTAAATGATATAGCTGACACATATACAAAGAAGACAGGAAGTGAAATGGAATGTAATACAAACAGATGTAGTTCAAAGAGATATTGTAATTAGGCCAAAATGTATTTGTTAGGAATTCAGCACTTCAGGGAATATCATATGTAGTTAGAATGATATTTTGGATTATGTTATCAGATATAGATTATGCAATGATAGGATAGTAACAAACGATAAGTCACTTAGTTAGGTTCAAGGTGGTCACAGCAAATGATGTTAATCAAGCAGCAGTTCAAACAGAGTAGGCAATGTAACAGGCAGTTGAAGTTAATCCTGCATTTTAGTGATAGTAACAGTCATTGAATACAGTGCTTAAGTAGTTTGCTTACTTGAGAGACATAATGATATCCAAATAGAGTAATAAAATATACAGACCAATTCCTGATGGTTATTTGGAAGGCTAAGTCAGAGCCAGATGAAATCCTTACGGTATCCTGAATGCTTGTTTGTAGAAAGGACACAGCGCGGTACACGCGCTGCAGACACGCTGAGATGCCGGGTGTGACGTCACAGCCACCCGGTGTAACAGTTAGGGAATTGAAAGCAGCTCCTTTGGTTCCTAAGAAACTGCAAGTAATAGAATAGGCACACCGGCACACAGCAATGAAGGATTAATGTAGGCTGCAAAGTTTCAAAGCAACAAGTAAGAAATCCCCACAGATTGAGGAAAGGGCTAGGTGTCTTCAGAGAGGAGTCACATAAAGTAACTGATTCAAATTACCAAGCGAGGAGCATAGAGAGGAGGGGCCTTAAATAGGAAAAGAGGATTCAGAATTAAAGGGACAGGATTGTAATAGTGAATACCCTGACACCTAATTGGAGCCCCACCTCTAGCGGGTATTTCACTGAGCTCTTTAATAACTTGTGTTTAAATCCTTAATAATCAACGTGACAAAAAGTGCAGAGGCTAGAGTGCCGCTTCAGTAACTGTCAAATGTAACAGCCACAGGGGTTTAATGCAAACTGTAGCAAACAGTAACAAACTGTTAGGTAAGTATTATTTCACTCACCCTCCGGATACGTTGCGGCTTCTAGACCTCCGACTTAGACAACAGGTGTGTACCTTTGTTGCAGGCTGTCCTTACTTCGGAACTGTTGGGGCTCTCCTAGACCCCTAACAAAAAAGTCCAAATATCGCACAGATTCACAGTTCACGTGAAGGAAGGAGAGAGAGAATGATGCCGGTATAATAAAACTTGTCTTTATTTGTAATTCATAAAACGAACCTGGCACAGCATACAGAGAGATCCTATAGAGGAGTGATTTATCTTGCTAGTCCTTGAGACTGTGGAGAGTTCCTTGTTCCCAATGAGAACTGGAGTGGGCTATTTATATGTCTAAGACTAGCAGGAATACAGATTTACATAGTGTTTTTTATCGTTTGGAATGTTTTCCTTATTGTCCTGCATTTTCTGTCTTTCATACTGTATTAGGTCGACTCTTGAGCAGGGGATATACCGGTCATAGAAGCCCAAGTGTGTGTATATTTTATTCACAAGACATCTGTACGTTGACTTTTTATGAAGATCTGTAGATCTGAAGCCCTATAGCCAATAACATAATGCTCTTGTTCCTCGTTGTTTATACTTCTTTAGATGTAATAGTCACTGTTGTTTAGGGTACTTTGCACATTAAAAATAAGATATCATTTAGTGAGGTTACATTAGTTGCAATACCTTTATTTGTGAGTTATATAGATTAGTATTTTGTTGTCTAGGGACATTTTGAATTATCTCTTCAGCAATCAGTACATAGTTGTGTGCACTTTACTCATGCTTAATTTGCACTAGAAATACTTGTAATTGGGATTTTAAGGTCCTACTTGATGTTTTGGGCAAAGAAGTCCATAATATTTAATGTTACACGTTGTTGGTCTAGGCTCATCTAGTGTTTTACTGGCAAACCCAAAGTCATGCTTTGTGTTTCCTTGATATATTAAATATTGAGAGGTGACATTTCAGTATTTTTATATCTGACACTTTATGCTAATTCTATAAGGGGAATTAACAATCATATATTATTTTGGTGTTCACTTTGTTATATTCTCTCTAGAGCTAGATCCAAAAGGGACCTTATAAGTTATTATACAACTGCAATCCCCCCCCCCACACACACACACACACACACTTATTTGTTTTTGAGCAGACCGTTTTTATTTGTGTATAAGAGGCCCAAAAGCTGCTTGTAAGGTTGCACAATTCCGAGTCTACAGGGTTCAAGAGTAACATTTTGGACTCTTCTATCTATGTTCTAAGTCAGTCCTGACAATTCATATACTCAGCATATTCCATGTGTTTACTACTCCTTAGAACTAATGATGTAGCTCTAATTACCTGTTGTGTGCCGCTGGGGGAGCGATATATAGAGATACTAGGAATACTCTCTCATAATATGATTGTAGTATAGGCTAAATTGTTTATGGTTGTTTATTTAATCTACACAAATGTTTTGATCTATCTCTTTGTATTACATACACAGAGAATATTATATATGTATGATTTAAATGTTAACTGCCCTGGGCTCCCTAGCTATGATATCATATAATGATTAAACTGTAAAAGACAGAATCGGGGTAGCACGTCTAACTACAGAAATCCATTATTCAACATTTAGTATGGGCTTAGATCTTTAAGAATAACATTGGATAGCCTATAAATACTAATACGAATTTCTATGCCTTAAAAATACTGGAAATACTCTCATAAGTCTGACTATCCATGGTATTACCATCCCCTTGGGCTCCCCCCATAGCTCATATTTTTTTCAAACCCTGAGGCACTGTAATTTATGTAATCTCCTTTCAACCTATATGACCCTGAGGCACTGTAATTTATGTAATCTCCTTTCAACCTATATGACCCTGAGGCACTGTAATTTATGTAATCTCCTTTCAACCTATATGACCCTGAGGCACTGTAATTTATGTAATCTCCTTTCAACCTATATGACCCAAGCAGCCCCTGTGAAGCTATAAACTTATATAATCTAGTGGCCACTGTTTAATAAAGACTGGGGCTTCGACTACCCACAAATAACTAACTAAGGTCCAATTGTCAGCTACATAGAGACCTACCCCCCCCCCCTAACATTTAGCTTGTTATTTCTTGGTCCATGGGAAGGAATCCCCAGTAGTTCCATTGTTGCTGCTGATCTCTTATGTCATAGTTTTTTTAGTGTTTTCTCAACATCTCTATGTTTTCCCCTTACTATTCTCCTATACTGCACAATTTAGATATACTGTACATTGGTCCAAGTGAGGCCAACATTTTCTTTATTGAGGGAAAATCTTTTAATATTTTGTTATGTTGAGTATAGGAGACAAGAAATTAGAATACATACCTTTTGATACCCCTTGCTCACCAAATTAATCATGGTAGGTTCAAAAATTACCAATGTTTATTAATCATTGGATATATCGTAGACCAACATATATTTAGTAAAATACCACTATAAAGAAAACCTGAGATATTGCTGTTGTTGTTCCATTATGAGAATTTTTCACATATAGTTCCTCTGCACTTTAAGTTAACTTTCTAATGTACTTATCATTTATAATATTATATGTGTTAAATATATAAATAAAATAAGAAAATAGAGGTGTCCCGTTGAGACTCAAGAGTAGTCTCCTAGTGTTCACGATAACCCTCTGTAGCTTCACATTCTCAGTAGTACTATGAGATCCAAAAGTGGCCTCATGTGTCATTTAGAGGGTCTCTAGTACAACAGGCTAGCTGTATGTTACCCTATACTTTTGAACTATTTCAGATGAACATATTCTATATATTATTTCTAGTTTGTATTTATAATGTGTTTGGAAACCATTTCACTGTACAATTGTCACTGACATGCTTGGATTGTTTGCCTTATTTATACCTCAATAAAAAAAAAACTTTTTTTATGAAATTCATACAAAAACATGGGCAACATTTGTGGCTATATCATATACTTATTTTTGCCATCACAAATAAAAGCAAGTGTCCTTAAACATTGCCTTTGTTCTTAGTTCATTTTTATGAATAACATTTTATATTTTATTTATGCTGAGATTTGTATCAAGAGACAGCTTAGAGGTACTTAATTTATCAACCTTGGAAGGACAAAAATCTGTGTTGGTTCTGTAATGGGGCTATAATTTGTGAACCTGAAGTTGGTGTGAGGCCAATTAACCAACTAAGCTATGTCACACATGTACAAGGAAGATATCAGACTTTGTAATAATTTGGGTCTGAATGCTTATGGCCTAAAAATCAGATAAATATGCAGGCATTAACAAAATTACCTTAAAGGGACAGTATACACCAATTTTCATATAACTGCATGTAATAGACACTACTATAAAGAATAAGATGCACAGATACTGATATAAAAATCCAGTATAAAACTGTTTAAAAACTTACTTAGAAGCTCTGAGTTTAGCTCTGTTGAAAAGGTAGCTGGAAAGCCCAATGCAAGTGTGAAAAAAGACACTCCCTCCCTCCCCCTTCCTTTGTATATGAAAGAACCCTTTACACAAACAGGAGCAAGCTGGAGTAGGTAGCTGACGGTATTCTCATAAAACTTTGGGGCTTGGTTAGGAGTCTGAAAATCAGAGCAATGTTATTTAAAAATAAGCAAAACTATACATTTAAAAAAAAAAAAAACTTTATGTGCTACATAAATAGATAATCTAGAAAACATTTATGCAAAGAAAAAATGAGTGTATAATGCTAAACATAGTAGTAGTATAGTATAATTAATAAAAAGACTATGCAAAAGCATTTAGTTTGGATTTCAAATGAGTAGTAGATTTGTATCTGAAAATATTCAGTTAGTTACATTTTCTTTACTAATGCATCACGTGACAGCCATCAGCCAATCACAAAATGCATATATGTATAGCCTGTGAATCTTGCCCATTCTCAGTAGTGCCGACGCTGAAGAACGCTACAGGGAGGGAGCAGGAGTCTGAGCGCTACGGTAATTGTGTACACTTGCTCAGTAGATGCTGATGCCTCAGAAAGTACAAATAAAAAGACTGTGCACAGTTTAGATAATGGAAGCGAATTGGAAAGTTGTTTAAACTTGTGTGCTTTATCTGAATCATGAAAGTTTAATTTTGACCCGACTGTCCCTAACCATTCCAAAATATGATCTAAAGATAGCTTAAGACCGTTTCTAAAAAATATTAATTTAAGGAAACATTTTACAGATGAGAAAAGTTTATTGACTAGACATTTGTTCCCACACTGTTTTGACAATCTAGCAGTCAGAAGAATGAATCCATTAAAATAAATGGTTATTTGAATCTTTAGCTTGGAAAAGTACCTTTCAACGTAACAATATGATACAGATATATTTGAAATATATCAAATCTACTGTGTCTTGAATGTCTTCCTCTAATGTTGCCTGCTGGCCACCAGGAAAAGCAGACTATGGGCTCAATTTATCAAGCCTTCTCTTCCCCTACTACTGCAAGTTCTCACAAGAGAACCTGCAGTCAGCATTTATCAAGCCTTCTCTTCCCCTACTACTGCAAGTTCTCACAAACGAACCCGCAGTCAGTATTTATCAAGCCTTCTCTTCCCCTACTACTGCAAGTTCTCACAAGAGAACCTGCAGTCAGCATTTATCAAGCCTTCTCTTCCCCTACTACTGCAAGTTCTCATAAACGAACCCGCAGTCAGTATTTATCAAGCCTTCTCTTCCCCTACTACTGCAAGTTCTCACAAGAGAACCTGCAGTCAGCATTTATCAAGCCTTCTCTTCCCCTACTACTGCAAGTTCTCACAAACGAACCCGCAGTCAGCATTTATCAAGCCTTCTCTTCCCCTACTACTGCAAGTTCTCACAAACGAACCCGCAGTCAGTATTTATCAAGCCTTCTCTTCCCCTACTACTGCAAGTTCTCACAAGAGAACCTGCAGTCAGCATTTATCAAGCCTTCTCTTCCCCTACTACTGCAAGTTCTCACAAGAGAACCCGCAGTCAGTATTTATCAAGCCTTCTCTTCCCCTACTACTGCAAGTTCTCACAAGAGAACCTGCAGTCAGCATATATCAAGCAGTGGTAAATAGTGATTACCCGAACTGTTCACCCGCGAACGGTTCACAGCGAACATAGCTTGTTCGCGTTCGCGTTTGTGGGCGAACACATGGCGATGTTCCATCCGCCCCTATGTGTCATCATTGAGGAAACTTTGACCCTTTATGTCACAGCCATCTGACACATTAGAGCCAATCAACATCAGACACTCCCTCACAGACCCTCCCAGCTACTCGGAATCCGCCATTTTAGACTCATAACGACCTTGCTTTCTTAATGAGAGGACGTGTTGTGTTTTTGCTCCTGACATTAATAGGAAAAACATAGCTAGGCTAGTGTATTTAGTGTCCACTACAGTCCAGAAGGACTCCACTCATCTCTGCTGCAAGCACAGCACCCCAAAAAGCCCTTTTTATGGTTATATTTCGTGCCGTTTTTTTTTTTTATTTTTTTTTTTTATTAGCATTTGCCTGGATTTCAGGCTGTGTGTTTAAGGCTCACAGCATATGCTGTGATTACTGCCACCACTGATATCTCCCTAACAACATTAGTTTAAATTTAAGTAACCAAAAAATTTAATTATTTTGCTAGTGTAATTTTTTTTTATTTTCTATCAGGCCTGTGTCACACAGCATATACTCTGGTTCATTGCTCTGTGCCAGCCACCAGTGTTAATATCCATTTATAACATTATTTTAAATTTTAAAAAAAAATTAAAAAATATTTTGCTAGTGTAATCTAATTACATTTACTATCAGGCCTGTGTCTGTCAGGCTCACTCAGCATTAATATACCTCATTTTTTTCAGTCTTTTGGTTAATTGGTCTGTGCCAGGCAGCCACCCAGCACTCATATCTTCTTCACCTTAATTTAAATATAAAAAAAAAAAAAATTTAAATTTGTTTGATAGTGTAATCTAATATAATTTTCTATCAGGCCTGTGTGTTTTGCTGACATACAGAGCCTACTGTGTTTACTTGCTGCCCTCCCTAGTCTATTAGCTACGACTCATATGTGTTTAACCTTTTTTTAATTTCCCCCCCAAAAAATAATTGATATCATTTTTCTAGTGTAATCTAATAGTATTTTCTATCAGGCGTGTGTGTATCTGACTTACAGAGCCTACTGTTTTTAATAGCTGCCCTTCCAAGGCTATCAGCCACGACTCATATGTATGTGCTTAACCTTTTTCTTTAAATTCCCCAAAAAAAGTCTTTAAATCATTATGCTAGTGTAATCTAATTTTATTTTCTATCAGGCCTGTGTCTAACTGTCTATCTGACTTACACAGCATACTGTTGTTAATTGCTGCCCTACGTAGCAGCCAGCCAGTGCGACCACTCATAGAGTCATATGTGCATTGCACTTCTTAACATAATTTTAATATTAAAATCTAAAATTTTTAAATATTTTGCTAGTGTAATCTAACTTAATTTTCTATCAGGCCTGTGTCACTTACACAGCATACTGTGTTAAATTGCTGCCCTACCTACCATCCACGACTCATATCTGCCAGCCTGTGTGCCAGGCCCAACTAGCCAATTAGTGGCACCAATCATAATTCTTGTAACAGTATATAAAAAAATAAAAATCATAATTTTTTGGACTGCAAATATTCAGTCTCCTAGTGCCATTGAATTGCATTTACCTCCTGCCTGCCACTGCCAGCCTTTTGTGCCAGGCCGTCTAGCCAACTATTTACACCAATCATAATTGTTGTCACAGACAGTATAGTTACTAATTAAAATTAAAAAAAATTTGATTGTTGATCTTAATCCTCAGTTTGCTCGTGCCATAGAATTGCACTTTTCTACTGCCTTCCAAGCCTGTGTGCCAGGCTTACTTGAAAAATATTTACACCAATCTTATTTGTTGTCACAGTATTCTTAATAATTAAAAATTAAAATTTTTGGTAATAGTTGTTGTGAATCCTCAGTTTGCTGGTGCCATTGAATTGCACTTTCCTCCTGCCTTGCAGCCTGCTGTGTGCCAGGCCCACCTAGCCAATTATTGCCAGCAATCATATTTCTTTTAACAGTATTGCAAAAATTGTCAATCATCACTGTTTTGACTGTCAGTATTCAGTCTCCTAGTGTCCTTGAATTGCATTTACCTCCTGCCTGTCAGCCTTTTGTGCCAGGCCGTCTTGCCAACTATTTACACCAATCATAATTGTTGTCACAGTATAGTTACTAATTAAAATTTAAAAATTCTTGATTGTTAATCTTAATCCTCAGTTTGCTCGTGCCCTAGAATTGCACTTTTCTACTGCCTTCCAAGCCTGTGTGCCAGGCCTACTTGAAAAATATTTACACCACTCATATTTGTTGTCACAGTATTCTTAATAATTAAAAATTAACATTTTTGGTAATAGTTGTTGTGAATCCTCAGTTTGCTGGTGCCATTGAATTTCACTTTCCTCCTGCCTTGCAGCCTGCTGTGTGCCAGGCCCACCTAGCCAATTATTGCCAGCAATCATATTTCTTTTAACAGTATTGCAAAAATTGTCAATCATCACTGTTTTGACTGTCAGTAATCAGTCTCCTAGTGTCCTTGAATTGCATCTACCTCCTGCCTGCCAGCCTTTTGTACCAGGCCGTCTTGCCAACTATTTACACCAATCATAATTTTTTGTCACAGTATAGTTACTAATTAAAATTAAAAAATTCTTGATTGTTGATGATCTTAATCCTCAGTTTGCTCGTGCCCTAGAATTGCACTTTTCTACTGCCTTCCAAGCCTGTGTGCCAGGCCTACTTGAAAAATATTTACACCAATCATATTTGTTGTCACAGTATTCTTAATAATTAAAAAAATTAATTTTTGGTAATAGTTGTTGTGAATCCTCAGTTTGCTGGTGCCATTGAATTTCACTTTCCTCCTGCCTTGCAGCCTGCTGTGTGCCAGGCCCACCTAGCCAATTATTGCCAGCAATCATATTTCTTTTAACAGTATTGCAAAAATTGTCAATCATCACTGTTTTGACTGTCAGTAATCAGTCTCCTAGTGTCCTTGAATTGCATCTACCTCCTGCCTGCCAGCCTTTTGTGCCAGGCCGTCTTGCCAACTATTTACACCAATCATAATTTTTTGTCACAGTATAGTTACTAATTAAAATTAAAAAAATCTTGATTGTTGATGATCTTAATCCTCAGTTTGCTCGTGCCCTAGAATTGCACTTTTCTACTGCCTTCCAAGCCTGTGTGCCAGGCCTACTTGAAAAATATTTACACCAATCATATTTGTTGTCACAGTATTCTTAATAATTAAAAATCACTGTTTTGACTGTCAGTAATCAGTCTCCTAGTGTCCTTGAATTGCATCTACCTCTTGCCTGCCAGCCTTTTGTGCCAGGCCGTCTTGCCAACTATTTACACCAATCATAATTGTTGTCACAGTATAGTTACTAATTAAAATTTAAAAATTCTTGATTGTTGATCGTGCCCTAGAATTGCACTTTCGACTGCCTTCCAAGCCGGTGTGCCAGGCCTACTTGAAAAATATTTACACCAATCATATTTGTTGTCACAGTATTCTTAGTAATTAAAAATTAAAATTTTTGGTAATAGTTGTTGTGAATCCTCAGTTTGCTGATGCCAGTGAATTGCACTTTCCTCCTGCCTTGCAGCCTGCTGTGTGCCAGGCCCACCTAGCCAATTATTGCCAGCAATCATATTTCTTTTAACAGTATTGCAAAAATTGTCAATCATCACTGTTTTGACTGTCAGTATTCAGTCTCCTAGTGTCCTTGAATTGCATCTACCTCCTGCCTGCCAGCCTTTTGTGCCAGGCCGTCTTGCCAACTATTTACACCAATCATAATTGTTGTCACAGTATAGTTACTAATTAAAATTAAAAAATTCTTGATTGTTGATGATCTTAATCCTCAGTTTGCTCGTGCCCTAGAATTGCACTTTTCTACTGCCTTCCAAGCCTGTGTGCCAGGCCTACTTGAAAAATATTTACACCAATCATAATTTTTGTCACAGTATTCTTAATAATTAAAAATTAAAAATTTGGGTAATAGTTGCTGTGAATCCTCAGTTTGCTGGTGCCATTGAATTGCACTTTCCTCCTGTCTTGCAGCCTGCTGTGTGCCAGGCCCACCTAGCCAATTATTGCCAGCAATCATATTTCTTTTAACAGTATTGCAAAAATTGTCAATCATCACTGTTTTGACTGTCAGTATTCAGTCTCCTAGTGTACTTGAATTGCATTTACCTCCTGCCTGCCAGCCTTTTGTGCCAGGCCGTCTTGCCAACTATTTACACCAATCATAATTGTTGTCACAGTATAGTTACTAATTAAAATTAAAAAAAAATTGATTGTTGATCTTAATCCTCAGTTTGCTCGTGCCATTGAATTGCACTTTTATACTGCCTGCCAGCCTGTGTGCCAGGCCGAACTATCCAATTAGTGCCAGCAATCATATTTCTTTTAACAGTATTGCAAAATTTGTCAATCATCACTGTTTTGACTGTCAATCTGCAGTCTACTAGTGCCCTTGAATTGCATTTTCCTCCTGCCTGCCTGCCTGTGTGCCAGTCCCAACTAGCCAATTAGTGCCACCAATCATATTTATTGTAACAGGATTGGAATTTTTGTTAATCATAACTGTTTTGACTGTGATTCTTCAGTCTCCTAGTGCCATTGAATTGCAGTTTCCTTTCTCCCAGCGTGTGTGCCAGACAGGCCCATTTGCCAACTAGTGCCAAACAATCATATTTGTTGTCACAGTACTTGTAATATTTTAAAAAATTAACAATTTGTGATTTTTAAAACATCTGTCTTTTTTGTTGTTGTCAGTCTCACAGCGTATACTGTGCCCACTTTCACAGTGCCACCACTCAATTGGTGTAATAGTATTGTTAGTGTCCATTTTAAAAAAAATGACAGGCAGAGGCAGGCCACCTCGCAGGTTCCGTGGTCGTGGTCGTGGTGCTGTGATTCCTTTAGACCCTACAAATATGCACATTGTTCAGACGCCGGGTGCCAGGGGGGACACAAAAACTTCTGAGGAGGACCTAGTTGAATGGCTAACACAGGACACCCAATCTTCTTCAGCTTCCGCTGCTAGTCCACCTAACCTTGACGCACCATCTAAGTACAGCTGTGCTTTGGGCAGGTCTCAAGTGACCAGTGCCACTCCCCCGCCTGTCGCCACCACCAACACTAACACCACAGCCGCTTCACTTGATCTGTCACAGGAGTTATTGACACATCATTTGGAAGAAATGAGTGATGCGCAACCATCATTGACAGAGGATGTAGATAATAGTGATCAGTCTCAGTCAGGCAGCATTACCGACATGGAGGTACGGTGTGATGATGATGATGATGTTGTACCCGCTGCTGCTTCCTTTCTTGATGTTTCAGATACAAGTGAAGCGGTTGATGATGATGTGTCGGTGGATGTCACGTGGGTGCCTGCTAGAAGAGAAGAAGAAGAGGGGGAAAGTTCAGATGGGGAGACAGAGAGGAGGAGGAGACGATTTGGAAGCATGGGGAGGTCGTCTCAAGGAGCTAGTGGCACAGTAAGACAGCATGCATCGTCACCAGGGGTCAGCCAGACAGCACGCCGACGCCCATCAACGCATGCTGTTGCCACCACCAGAATGCCGTCATCGCAGAGCTCAGTAGTGTGGAATTCTTTTTGTGTGTCTGCCTCTGACAACAGCGATGCCATTTGCAACCTGTGCCAAAAGAAACTGAGTCGTGGGAAGTCCAACAGCCACCTAGGTACAACTGCTTTGCGAAGGCACATGGTCTCCAATCACAAAGGCTGATGGGAAGAACACATGAGTAGAAGCAGCGCACAAAGTGAAAGCCGCCCTCCTCCTCCTGCTCCAGCATCTTCAGCCACGTCAACCAGTGCTGTCCTCCTTGCCCCCTCTCAACCATCCTCCACTCAGTCTCTCTTACGTAGCAGTTCCTGGTCATCTGCCCACAGTCAGGTGTCTGTCAAGGACATGTTTGAGCGTAAGAAGCCAATTTCTCAAAGTCACCCCCTTGCCCGGTGTCTGACAGCTGGCTTGTCTGAACTCTTAGCCCGCCAGTTTTTACCATATCAGCTGTATATGCTGTGTTGTATCATAGCTGTGTTGTATCAGCTATAAAAATAATAAGAACTGTACTATCAAAATACAGCCAATGAAGGGCCTATGAAGACTGAGCAAAGGTTGGATTGTAGTATTTTGTTCGGCTAATCATGATGGCCATGTAGACCACCCGTAACAGGGATGAAAGTGCTAAGAATAGTACTAATTGAAACAACTGAGTTAGCCATGGGTGTTAGTCTAAGACCACTCGGCTTTTTTTGGGGTTTGGGTGCAGCTAATCATGAAGGCCAGATAGACCTGCCACCATTTGGTGTTGTAACAGGTATTAAACTGCAAAGAACCGTACTACTTAACACAACCTACTTACCATGGGTCCCAGAGCATATGTTTGGTTATTATATTTTGTAAGGGTAATCATGCAGGCCATATAGACCTCCACGGATAGGGTGAGTATGAGTAACAGCTATTAAAATGCGAAGGACATTACTAATTAACACAACATAGTTACCATGGGTCGCAGACCAAGAGCAGATGTCTTATTATTATATTTTGTATTGGTAATCATCCAGGCCGTATAGACCTCACCAAATAGGGGGAGTTACAGAGATTAAAGTGCTAAGAATGGTAGTACTTAAAACACAACCTAGTTAAAATGGGTACCAGACCGCATTTCTTATTATTATATTTTTTCAGGGTAATCAGACAGGCCATATAGAACACCCCCGATAGGGGGGGGGGGGGACAGGGATTAAAGTGCTAAGAAAAGTACTAATTAACATAAGCTAGTTATCATGGGTCCAACACCGTGTGTCTTGATGTTATACTTTGTCAGGGTAATCATGCAGGCCATATAGACCTCCCTTGATAGGGGGAGTAACAGGGATTACAGTTATAAGAATAGTACTACTTAAACACAACCTAATTACCATGGGTCCAAGACCAGATGTTTTATTATTATACTTTGTCAGGCTAATTATGCAGGCCATATAGAGCTCCAACAAAAGGGGGGGTAAGAGGGATTCAAGTGATAAGAAAAGTTTTACTTAACACAACAAAATTACCATGGGTCCCAGACCGCGTGTCTTGTTGTTATACTTTGTCAGGGTAATCATAACCGCCATATTGACCTCCACCAATAGGGGGAGTTACAGGGCTGAAAGTGCGAAGAATAGTACTACTTAACACAACCTAGTTGGGTCCAAGAACGCATGTTTAATTATTAGACTTTATCAGGGTAATTATATATCTAACAAATCTATCTATTTCTCTTCTATCGATTCTATCTAACTATCAATCTATGTATATCTATCTATCCTATCTATCAATCTATCTTCTGTCCGGGATGTTTTGAGACAGCCACTTGTGTTTCTGACAAATTTGAAGTAGGAGGACAGAACAATCATCTTCTTCCATCTCCCAGTTCCACAAATGAAGGCCATATAGACCTCATCTGATAGGGGGAGTAACAGGTTGTAGTAAAATGTTAAAAATAGTACTACTTAACACACCACGGGTCACAGACCGCATGTCTTATTGTTATACTCTGTCAGGGAAATTATATATATTTCAAATCCATTTATTTATATATCAAATCAATCGAACTATCAAACGTATCAATCAAATGTAGATTGCATCTATTGATCGATGTAATTCGTATCTATAAAATGTATATTACATATTTTGGTTGATGTCATTCGTATCTATAAAATGTATATTGCATCTTTGATTCGATAACATTCTTATCTATCAAATGTATATTGCATCTATTGATCGATGTAATTCGTATCGATCGAATGTATATTGCATCTATTGAGCTATGTACAGTGTATCGATCATATGTATATTGCATCGATTGAGCTATGTTATCTATGTATCTATCTATCAAATCTATCTATCTCGTGGTTGTGCAAGTGGACTGTTTGCGGCTGATTGCGGTGCGTAACACTTGGAGTTTGCTCTGTCACTGTGATGCGGCCGTAACCCTTACACTACCTGATAGATACGACATCATAACTGATGTTTTAAAGCACGTTATTGCAAACAATTTGGGAATGTTAGTTGATTTAGGCCCATTATGGCTTAAAAGCAGACTCTGAATAAACTATGTAATTTTCCATGGGAGTTTTGCCAGGGATCCCCCTCCAGCATGCGACAGTCCAGGTGTTAGTACCCTTGAAACAACTTTTCCATCACTATTGTGGCCAGAAATAGTCCTTGTAGGTTTTAAAGTTCGCCTGCCTATTGAATTCAATGGCGGTTCGTGCGGTTCGCGGGTTCGCGAACAATACCGGAAGTTCGAGTCCGCCGTTCACGAACCGAAAATTTTAGGTTCGCGACATCACTAGTGGTAAACAGACCGCTGCTTCCAACCCTCTTCTCCACCTCTTCCAACCTTTTTCTCCACCGGATGGGGAGACTGACAGCTCCTGCCCGCACATGATTGGCTGTGTGCAGGCATGTGGCGGTGTTGTACGGGAGCTTAAAATAGCGCCCTATGAATACTCTACATTCTGTTGCAGTATAATGTTTAGTTTCTGGTCACCATGGTGAATGATATTACCTCCTTAGCAGTTTTAAAAAGATAACTTCTGCATTGTTGAAACCAATAACACATTTTTCAACTGCACTTCAGTTGATGTGGTAGTTAAACTGTGGCATCCAACCTAGCATATATAGACAACTTATGGACAAGCAAGGAGCTTTCTTCAAATTCTATATACTGAGTTGGGCTCGTTCCACTTTCTACAGCCACCAGACACAAGCAATGTATGTTAAAGGGGCAGTCCAGTCAAAATTAAACTTTCATGATTCAGATAGAGCACACCATTTGAAACAACTTTCCAATTAATTTCCATTTTCTAAATGTGCACAATCTTTGTATATGCAAACATTGTGAGGCACCAGCTCCTACATTTATGCATTTTGTGTTTGGCTGATGACTGTCACATGAGCAGGTGGAAGGAAAATGTGGCTAACTGACTTTTGTAAAAAAAAAAAAATCTATTACTCATTTGAAATAAGTGCTTTTGCATTATCTCTTTTGTGCATTTGTTATGCTATTTTACAGTGTTTAGTGGGCCTTTAAGTGTATTGTATCTTCCCAGAATATCTTCAGATTTAGGTTGTCTGCACTATGTATAAAGTTGCATCAGTTACTATGAGAAATTAATGTTCTTTTAAATCAGGCAACAAGTTGCTCCTAGCATTATCAAAAAGGAGAGCAGTGAACAGTTAGCTCCCTCCCTCACATGACACACAAAATGATCTTGCTTGGTTATTCTAATAGCCAATGACAGTCTAATGCAAATTGGAAGTGCTACATACATTGTTCGAGCATGTCATTTTTGTATTATTCATTGAAGTTTACTATGTGCTAGATTACAAGTGGCACACTAATTTCTGATTGCGATATTAAAATATTGTGCCCACGTTAACTTGCGGACATGTTACAAGTGGAAAGTAAACGCAACGTCACAAGTGCAAACTAAATTTGCTCTTGTTGCGCCTGAAGTCCTTGCGTAAAAGGTTAGGGCAAAAATCGCATTGAACACTACATAAATAGATTAATATTAACAGTTACACTCATATATACACTATCTAATAGAAATCATTCACATAAATATTAAAAACAGTTATGTGTTAAAAGGTATATCATATTTGACAAGGTATTTGAATGGAAAGGGCTATATTATATATACAAACACATATACATGTATAAATATTTGTTTGTATATATATATATATATATATATATATATATATATGTATGTATTTTGATTTTTGTATATATGTATATACATACATATATACACATATAAACACATATATACAAATGTATATACATATGTATATATACTTTGGAGCCCTTTCCACTCAAATACCTGAATACAAGAAAAATAATTTTTAATACATTTTAATATTTATTCATTTTACTGTGTATGTACTGTAAATATTTTACATTCCAATGTTCTTCACATAGGGTAAAATGTTCTACAAATTTAAAAATAGATTTTCCTATATATATGTGTATATACCTATACATATATACATAAATATATATATATATATATATATATATATATATATATAAATAACAAAAAATACATGAGACATATATATAGAACTATATATTTCAAAATAAATATAACATGTTATCCTATGTGAACATTTTATCTTCAACTTGTAATATGCAAGCTAACCCGCGTACGTTAAAAGTTTACTTCTGGCGGTGTTTGCACGCGAGCAAAAGCGCTAATTAGCACGCCGCTTGTAATCTGGCCCTATGTGTTTAATCCTTGTAACTGGGTTAAACAAATGGCTAGTGTAACTGCTTATTTTAATTGCCTGATGGACATGTGCAGCTCATTAACTTTACCTACGTGCTTAACCCTTTAGAAAGGAATAATAAACACATAGCTTTAGTCACTTTTGCAAAACTGCATAAAGCATATCATGTTTGCATCAGAATGCCAACAACAACATCATCCATGTTACTTTCTGTCCTTGGTGGATGTTTAGCAATGAAAACCCATTTCTGGTATGAGCAACCCAAGATCTTATCTTAGTTAAAGCACCTGTTTAACAAATGGATACACATTTTTTAGCAGTGTTATGTTACTGGAGATGTACTGATTAGTGTAACTCTATGGAAAATGCTTGAAATACTAGTTTCACCAATGGAGTATCAGCAGATAACATTATTTTAAACAGGTTCTTGAGAAAGCTGTTGTTCTGTTTAGTTTTTTATGTAATAACCATCTGTGGCCTAGTAGGAACTCGGTGAAAGTATCTTATTCTACATGCTGTGCAGAAAGATAATACACCGTATGTTAGCTCTACTAAATAAAACAATGCTTAAATAAAACTAAATACAATAAAGGTTCAAAACAAATAAAAGATTCTGTGTAGTTTATCAGACTTTTTTTTTCTTTTCTTGAAGCGTCACAGTACAGTAATAAACCAATGGTAGCTCCTGCATAAATAACACAATCACAGTGCTACATGTAAGAGAGACAGGGATCTGCATTGCACAGAATATTCTCCAAAATCTATAGTTACATTACATCAAAAAAGGCAAAATAAATAATAAGGGTGCATTGCAATTTGCTTTAATTTTACATTCCTTTTTTATGTAGAGTCATTTAATGTTGAATATCCCTTTAAAGGGACATGAAAACCAACATTTATCTTTCCTTATTCAGATAGGGCATATGATTTAAATATATACAGTATATATAATTTTATTCTTTAATCACATTTGCTTTATTCACTTAGTATCCTTTGTTGGAGGAGCTGCAATGCACTATTGAGATATAGCTAAGCACATCAGGTGATCCAATCACAAGTGGTTTATATGTGCAGCCACCAAACAGCAGCTAGCTCCCATTAGAACTTTGCTGCTCCTAAGCCTACCTAGGTATGCCTTTCAACAAATAATATCAAGAGAGCAAAGCAAAGTAATAAATTCGAAAGTTGTATACAAATAAATGCTCTTTCTGAATCATGAAAAATATTTTAGGTTTCATGTCCCATTAATACTCACAAGTCTGTTAAAGGGACACTGAACCCAATTTACTCCTATTATCAATTTTTCTTCATTCTCTTGGTATCTTTATTTGAAAAAGCAGGAATGTAAGCTTGCGAGCCGGTCCATTTTTGGTTCAGCACCCTGTATAGGGCTTGCTGATTGGTGGTTACATTTAGCTTATATTCCTGCTTTTTCAAATAAATATTCCAAGAGAATGAAGAAAAATTGATAATAGGAGTAAATCCCTTTAAGTTACAGTACTTATGGGGGTTGTTTTTTTTTAAATTTGACTCAGTAATCACATTGAAGTGCATGAGATCTTCAGCTTGATTGTACAAATTCATGCACTTCCTAATAGCCATTTTAATACACAAATATGTTAACCTGTTTAAATATTATTGTTCTTTCCTTTGCACTATATCATTTTTTTTTAGATAGAAATGTTTATAGTCACTTCTATTTGTCTAATTATTTTATAACTATTTGGGATTTCCCTGTCCCTTTCAGAAACAATGTGCATATGGCCTTTTAAATCAACATATGGTAAAACCAAATAAGCCCTAAGAAGAAGTGGCTACACATGTTAATGGCACTTCAGATATAATGACATAATATCTCTCTTCCTCTAGTCCTAATGCCACAGTAAATGTAATGGTTTAAGTTATTGACACAGCCACACACAATACATAAAAACATATGCAAAGATGTAAGGTGATAAACCCGTCTCGTTTAGGGATCTGTGCAATGGGGAGCTTTGTATAATGAAATCCGCTAACAGGCTGGATTCAGCTTTGCTTTAAGAAAACAAACTTCCACAGAGCAGGTTCCTAAGTCTCACCAGGCAGATTACACATTTTACTATAAGTGTTTGTTTTAGTTGCAGAAACCTAATCCTAAAGAAGGAATTGCTTCTCCGCCCCTTTACGTAGCCGCAGGCACACAGTGAGCTGTTTAATGATGCGCTCTTCTAGTGGTAATTCCATGTCTCAGGCCCCTCTCCCCACCACCAATCTCCTCTCAGATTGTCCTGATTTCCTAATGTATGAACATCATCTCATATTGCTGCTAGTTTTAACTATTTCAGACTCCTAACAAGCATTACTTCTTTCTTCAACAGAACACTCAAAACTGATTAGAGTTTCCCACCAGAGATTATATTTTACTATTGAACCTTAGAGTTCCCTGCTATTCACAAATTCCTTATAATGGGATAGGTCAAATCTTGTAATCTAAATTATGAAAGGGATTTTAAACACTTTGAGATTATAATAGGAAATTATAAATTATATATATCAAAAAACTCTGCAATATACTTTCATTATTTATTTTGTCCCCTTTTCCTGTAATTCCATTCTGAAATTGTGAGCTTTTCAGCTCCTGTTAGAAATGGAAGTGCAGAACACAGTTATATTCTACATAGCTATTGGCTGCACACTATAGTGACCTATTTATATCTGTCCCTAATTGGCCACAGCAGAGAAGGTAACCTAAGTTACAACATGGCAGCTCCCATTGTTTTATAGACGCTAACACTTTACACCTATTTTGTGAATATTTAAACAGCTAATTAAACTTTAAAAATACATCTACATGTTATTCTCAGAGTAATCTTTTCTATCCAGCATTTATTTAGTGTTTAATGTCCCTTTAAGGGGACATTATACACCCATTTTATATAACTGCATGTAATATACATTGCTATAAAGAAAAATATGCACAGATACTGATATAAAAATCCTGTATGAAACCTTTTAACACTTACTTAGAAGCTCCCAGTTTTGCACTGTTTATGAGATTAGGTTGGAACACCCACTGAAATGAGCTGAGAAAACATGAAGAGCAGACACTCCCCTCACCCCTCTCCTGCATATGAAAAGACCCATTAGACAACCAGGAGTCTGCAGACATCAGTATACATCTAAAACTTTAGGGCTTGGTTAGGAGTCTGAAAATCAGCACAATGTTATTTAAAAATAAGCAAAAGTATATATTGTTACAAAAACACTCCCAGATTGCCTATATACATGGATTATCTACAAAACATTTATACAAAGAACAATCTAGTGTACAATGTCCCTTTAAGGGGACATTGTGCTGTACATCCCCCCCACCAACTGTTCCCAATGATCCGTTTTACCCAATGGAGTGTAATAAATTGTTTGCAAATAGTTCCTATCCCTTTATTTTGTCATTCAAAGTGGCTGATTTGTCTGTTACCACTACCATCTATGAAAAATTTCAGTACTGCAGTATTAGCTATACAAAAGCTACGTAAACAAGAGATAGCAACATAAATCAACCTCCTAGAGAGAGAGAACCTAGCCCATATAGGGATAGATTACAAGTGGAGCTCTAATTTATCACGAGCGATATTTTGCCTGTTTGTGGGTGTGCCATAAATAAACAGCCATTACAAGTGGCTGGTTATTGCTAGCGTCAGTTTACGGTAGCAATTAGTGCTCAGGGGCCCGATCCGATATGCAGCGTCGCCTGCTAAAGCCGGCGATGCCAAATTTTGCACTGGTTTGGTATCCTATATACGGCGTAACCTAGAAGTTACGCTCGTATATTTCTGCCTTCGGCCGTAGTTTTTTGGCCCATAGACAGGTATACCAAACCCGTGCAGTTTGGTATCCAATATACAGCGTAAGGACTTACGTGGCGAAAATGGAGAAATCTTGCTCCATTTTCACCTCGCCACAAAATGCAGGCGTAGTAAGCCTTAAGCTGAGTATTGGAGCCCCGTAACTCCCTAAACTACCTGCAAAATAAAACCTAACGCATGCGCAATGTCTATCTACCTGTCAACTACAATCCCCCGCCGCAATCCCTAATAAAGTGCATAACCCCTAAACCACCACTCCCGGACCCCGCCGCCACCTACATTAAAATGATAACCCCCTAATGTGAGCCCCCTATACCGCCGCCACCTATATTATATATCTAACCCCCTAATATGAGCCCCCTACACCGCCGCCACCTCTATTATATATCTAACCCCCTAATGTGAGCCCTCTACACCGCTGCCACCTATATTACATATCTAACCCCCTAATGTGAGCCCTCTACACCGCCGCCACCTATATTACATATCGAACCCCCTAATGTGAGCCCTTTACACCGCCGCCACCTATATTACATATCTAACCCCCTAATGTGAGCCCTCTACACCGCTGCCACCTATATTACATATCTAACCCCCTAATGTGAGCCCTCTACACCGCTGCCACCTATATTACATATCTAACCCCCTAATGTGAGCCCTTTACACCGCTGCCACCTATATTACATATCTAACCCCCTAATGTGAGACCTCTACACCGCCGCCACCTATATTACATATCTAACCCCCTAATGTGAGCCCTCTACACCGCCGCCACCTATATTACATATCTAACCCCCTAATGTGAGCCCCCTACACCACCGCCACCTATATTACATATCTAACCCCCTAATGTGAGCCCTCTACACCGCCGCCACCTATATTACATATCTAACCCCCTAATGTGAGCCCCCTACACCGCCGCCACCTATATTACATATCTAACCCCCTAATGTGAGCCCTCTACACCGCCGCCACCTATATTACATATCTAACCCCCTAATGTGAGCCCTCTACACCGCCGCCACCTATATTACATATCTAACCCCCTAATGGGAGCCCTCTACACTGCTGCCACCTATATTACATATCTAACCCCCTAATGTGAGCCCTCTACACCGCTGCCACCTATATTACATATCTAACCCCTAATGTGAGCTCTCTACACCGCCGCCACCTATATTACATATCTAACCCCCTAATGTGAGCCCCCTACACCGCTGCCACCTATATTACATATCTAACCCCCTAATGTGAGCCCTCTACACCGCCTCCACCTATATTACATATCTAACCCCCTAATGTGAGCCCTTTACACCGCTGCCACCTATATTACATATCTAACCCCCTAATGTGAGCCCCCTACACCGCTGCCACCTATATTACATATCTAACCCCCTAATGTGAGCCCTTTACACCGCTGCCACCTATATTACATATCTAACCCCCTAATGTGAGCCCTCTACACCGCTGCCACCTATATTACATATCTAACCCCCTAATGTGAGCCCCCTACACCGCCGCCACCTATATTACATATCTAACCCCCTAATGTGGGCCCTCTACACCGCCGCCACCTATATTACATATCTAACCCCCTAATGTGAGCCCTCTACACCGCCGCCACCTATATTACATATCTAACCCCCTTATGTGAGCCCCCTACACCGCCACCACCTATATTATATATCTAACCCCCTAATGTGAGCCCTCTACACCGCTGCCACCTATATTACATATCTAACCCCTAATGTCAGCTCTCTACACCGCCGCCACCTATATTACATATCTAACCCCCTAATGTGAGCCCCCTACACCGCTGCCACCTATATTACATATCTAACTACATATCTAACCCCCTAATGTGAGCCCTCTACACCGCCACCACCTATATTACATATCTAACCCCCTAATGTGAGCCCTTTACACCGCTGCCACCTATATTACATATCTAACCCCCTAATGTGAGCCCCCTACACCGCTGCCACCTATATTACATATCTAACCCCCTAATGTGAGCCCTTTACACTGCCGCCACCTATATTACATATCTAACCCCCTAATGTGAGCCCCCTACACCACCGCCACCTATATTACATATCTAACCCCCTAATGTGAGCCCTCTACACCGCCGCCACCTATATTACATATCTAACCCCCTAATGTGAGCCCCCTACACCGCCGCCACCTATATTACATATCTAACCCCCTAATGTGAACCCTCTACACCGCCGCCACCTATATTACATATCTAACCCCCTAATGTGAGCCCTCTACACCGCCGCCACCTATATTACATATCTAACCCCCTAATGGGAGCCCTCTACACCGCTGCCACCTATATTACATATCTAACCCCCTAATGTGAGCCCTCTACACCGCCGCCACCTATATTACATATCTAACCCCTAATGTGAGCCCTCTACACCACCGCCACCTATATTACATATCTAACCCCCTAATGTGAGCCCTCTACACCGCCGCCACCTATATTACATATCTAACACCCTAATGTGAGCCCTCTACACCGCTGCCACCTATATTACATATCTAACCCCTAATGTGAGCTCTCTACACCGCCGCCACCTATATTACATATCTAACCCCCTAATGTGAGCCCCCTACACCGCTGCCACCTATATTACATATCTAACCCCCTAATGTGAGCCCTCTACACCGCCTCCACCTATATTACATATCTAACCCCCTAATGTGAGCCCTTTACACCGCTGCCACCTATATTACATATCTAACCCCCTAATGTGAGCCCCCTACACCGCTGCCACCTATATTACATATCTAACCCCCTAATGTGAGCCCTTTACACCGCTGCCACCTATATTACATATCTAACCCCCTAATGTGAGCCCTCTACACCGCTGCCACCTATATTACATATCTAACCCCCTAATGTGAGCCCCCTACACCGCCGCCACCTATATTACATATCTAACCCCCTAATGTGAGCCCTCTACACCGCCGCCACCTATATTACATATCTAACCCCCTAATGTGGGCCCTCTACACCGCCGCCACCTATATTACATATCTAACCCCCTAATGTGAGCCCTCTACACCGCCGCCACCTATATTACATATCTAACCCCCTTATGTGAGCCCCCTACACCGCCACCACCTATATTATATATCTAACCCCCTAATGTGAGCCCTCTACACCGCTGCCACCTATATTACATATCTAACCCCTAATGTGAGCTCTCTACACCGCCGCCACCTATATTACATATCTAACCCCCTAATGTGAGCCCCCTACACCGCTGCCACCTATATTACATATCTAACTACATATCTAACCCCCTAATGTGAGCCCTCTACACCGCCACCACCTATATTACATATCTAACCCCCTAATGTGAGCCCTTTACACCGCTGCCACCTATATTACATATCTAACCCCCTAATGTGAGCCCCCTACACCGCTGCCACCTATATTACATATCTAACCCCCTAATGTGAGCCCTTTACACCGCTGCCACCTATATTACATATCTAACCCCCTAATGTGAGCCCTCTACACCGCTGCCACCTATATTACATATCTAACCCCCTAATGTGAGCCCTCTACACCGCCGCCACCTATATTACATATCTAACCCCCTAATGTGAGCCCTCTACACCGCCGCCACCTATATTACATATCTAACCCCCTAATGTGAGCCCTCTACACCGCCGCCACCTATATTAAAATTATTAACCCCTAATGTGAGCCCTCTTCCCCGCCGCCACCTCTATTAAAATTATTAACCCCTAACGTAATCCCCCTACACTGCCGCCACCTCTATTACAATTATTAACCCCTAATGTAATCCCCCTACACCGCCGCCACCTCTATTAAAATTATTAACCACTAAACCTAAGTCTAACCCTAACACCCCCTAAAGTAATTATTATTAAAATAAATCTAAATAATATTAATAATATTAACTAAATTATTCCTATTTAAATCTAAATACTTACCTATAAAGTAAACCCTAAGATAGCTACAATATAATTAAGAATTACATTGTAGCTGTTTTAGGGTTTATATTTATTTTACAGGTAACTTGGTATTTATTTTAACTAGGTACAATAGCTATTAAATAGTTAATAACTATTTAATAGCTACCTAGTTAAAATAATTACCAAATTACCTGTAAAATAAATCCTAACCTAAGTTACAAATACACCTACACTATCAATAAATTAATTAAATAAACTACAATTATCTAAACTAAAATATAATTAAATACACTAAACTAAATAACAAAAAACCCACTAAATTACAAAAAAATAAAAAAAGATTGCAAGAATTTTAAGCTAATTACACATAATCTAAGCCCCCATATAAAATAACAAAGCCCCCCAAAATAAAAAAATGTCCCTACCCTAAACTAAATTACAAAAAGTAATCAGCTCTATTAACAGCCCTTAAAAGGGCCTTTTGCAGGGCATTGCCCCAAAGTAATCAGCTCTTTTACCTGTGAAAAAAAGAACAAACCCCCCATTACAACCTACCACCCACACACCCCTACTCTAAAACCCACCCTATCCCCCTTAAAAAAACCTAAGTTCCCCCTTAAAGGACCAAGTGGTCCTTACCTGTCCTGAAGACCGGCGGAGAAGGTCCTGTTCCAGGCGGAGAAGTCTTCTTCCAGGTGGCGACCTCTTCTTCCAGGAACCAGCCAGCACGGAGCGGAGAAGTTGAAGACCGATGACCGCGGAGCTGAAGACCGTCCTCTCTGGAATTGAAGACCGGAGCCATGGAGCGTGGAGGATCCTCTTCATACGATCGCCGCCATACACTGAATAGGAATTCAAGGTACGCGATTAAAAATGGCGTCCCTTGAATTCCTATTGGCTGATTTGAGCCTTCAAATTCAAATCAGCCAATCGGATGAGAGCTACTTTAATTCTATTGGCTGATTTGAATAGCCAATAGAATAAGAGCTACTGTAATTCTATTGGCTGATTAGAATAGCCAATAGAATTACAGTAGCTCTTATATTTACCTGTAAAATATTTATATTTACCTGTAAAATAAATATAAACCGTAAAATAGCTACAATGTAATTATTAATTATATTGTAGCTATCTTAGGGTTTATTTTATAGGTAAGTATTTAGATTTAAATAATAATTTGGTTAATATTATTAATATTATTTATATTTATTTTAATAATAATTACTTTAGGGGGTGTTAGGGTTAGACTTAGGTTTAGTGGTTAATAATTTTAATAGAGGTGGCGGCGGTGTAGGGGGATTACATTAGGGGTTAATAATTGTAATAGAGGTGGCGGTGGTGTAGGGGGATTACATTAGGGGTTAATAATTGTAATAGAGGTGGCGGCGGTGTAGGGGGATTACATTAGGGGTTAATAATTTTAATAGAGATGGCGGCGGTGTACGGGGATTACATTAGGGGTTAATAATTTTAATATAGGTGGCGGCAGTGTAGAGGACTCACATTAGGGGGTTAGATATGTAATATAGGTGGCAGCGGTGTAAAGGGCTCACATTAGGGGTTAGATATGTAATATAGGTGGCGGCGGTGTAGAGGGCTCACATTAGGGGGTTAGATATATAATATAGGTGGCGGCGGTGTAGGGGGCTCACATTAGGGGGTTAGATATGTAATATAGGTGGCGGCGGTGTAGAGGGCTCACATTAGGGGGTTAGATATGTAATATAGGTGGCAGGGGTGTAGAGGGCTCACATTAGGGGGTTAGATATGTAATATAGGTGGCGGCGGTGTAGAGGGCTCACATTAGGGGGTTAGATATGTAATATAGGTGGCGGCGGTGTAGAGGGCTCACATTAGGGGGTTAGATATGTAATATAGGTGGCGGCGGTGTAAAGGGCTCACATTAGGGGGTTAGATATGTAATATAGGTGGCGGCGGTGTAGAGGGTTCACATTAGGGGGCTAGATATGTAATATAGGTGGCAGCGGTGTAGGGGGCTCACATTAGGGGGTTAGATATGTAATATAGGTGGCGGCGGTGTAGGGGGCTCACATTAGGGGGTTAGATATGTAATATAGGTGGCGGCGGTGTAGGGGGCTCACATTAGGGGGTTAGATATATAATATAGGTGGTGGCGGTGTAGGGGGCTCACATAAGGGGGTTAGATATGTAATATAGGTGGCGGCGGTGTAGAGGGCTCACATTAGGGGGTTCGATATGTAATATAGGTGGTGGCGGTGTAGGGGGCTCACATTAGGGGGTTAGATATGTAATATAGGTGGCGGCGGTGTAGGGGGCTCACATTAGGGGGTTAGATATATAATATAGGTGGTGGCGGTGTAGGGGGCTCACATAAGGGGGTTAGATATGTAATATAGGTGGCGGCGGTGTAGAGGGCTCACATTAGGGGGTTCGATATGTAATATAGGTGGTGGCGGTGTAGAGGGCTCACATTAGGGGGTTAGATATGTAATATAGGTGGTGGCGGTGTAGAGGGCTCACATTAGGGGGTTAGATATGTAATATAGGTGGCGGCGGTGTAAAGGGCTCACATTAGGGGGTTAGATATGTAATATAGGTGGCGGCGGTGTAAAGGGCTCACATTAGGGGGTTAGATATGTAATATAGGTGGCGGCGGTGTAGAGGGCTCACATTAGGGGGTTAGATATGTAATATAGGTGGCGGCGGTGTAGAGGGCTCACATTAGGGGGTTAGATATGTAATATAGGTGGCGGCGGTGTAGAGGGCTCACATTAGGGGGTTAGATATGTAATATAGGTGGCGGCGGTGTAAAGGGCTCACATTAGGGGGTTAGATATGTAATATAGGTGGCGGCGGTGTAGAGGGCTCACATTAGGGGGTTAGATATGTAATATAGGTGGCGGCGGTGTAGAGGGCTCACATTAGGGGGTTAGATATGTAATATAGGTGGCGGCGGTGTAGAGGGCTCACATTAGTGGGTTAGATATATAATATAGGTGGTGGCGGTGTGGGGGGCTCACATTAGGGGGTTAGATATGTAATATAGGTTGCGGCGGGGTCCGGGAGTGGCGGTTTAGGGGTTAATATATTTATTGTTAGGAGTGAGAGGGGGGATTGCGGATAGAGGGGTATACGTGTCGGATTATGTTTGGGAAGCATATTAGACAGTTACGGGAGATTTTATAATTTAGTCAGTTTTTGTAGCCGGCAGCAGTTTCTAAAGTGCCCTAAGTCACTGGCGACTCCAGAAATTTGTACTTACACAGATTTCTGGACATCGCTAGTTTGTCAGACTTACGGCACTTTAGCAACTGCCGGCGCCGTATATGTGATAGTTCGCTGTGCGAGCTGAAACTACGGGCGGCGCAGGTTTCCACGCTTGCGCCGAAACCTGCACCGTATATCGGATCGTGCCCCAGATCTCTGGTTAATTTTCTAAAAGTGCCCCAAATGCCCCCAAAATAGAGAGTCTTTTATTTTTTTATGAAAAAAAAATATATAGCATTTCTTTTCCATAAAAAATACTGCCCTAGGCAGTTTTAAGGGGCTAAAAGTTGGTGGGTGTGGGGTGTTAGAAAAAAAACGACACTGAAAAGTGACTTTACATTGCAGTCTATGGGAACTGTGTGTTCCCTGTAAATATATATGTATATGCTTATATGGTGATATGTGTATATACATATATTGTATAAAGGCATATACATATATATTTAAAATTGCTGCCCATCTCTGTGATACTTACCCTCTTCACATGCTCTCTGGGGGAAATTCTTCCATGCAATGTGAATGCAAGGTCGCGTTCAAATTTCACCTAACTCGTAATACCAGCGCACATCAGCATGCGCTGGTATTACTCAGTTGAGAGCAAATATCCCTTTAGTGTAAGCATTATTTTGTGCTCATCTCGTAATCTGGCCCTCAAAGGCTGCATCAGTTTTGAATGAAATTAAGTCTTATCAGCTGCTTGTCTGACTTCATTGTCCCTTTAAAGGGACCTTAAACTCCAAACTAAAGTCTCCAAAAATAATTTAATCAAATATGTAAAAGGACATGGCAATGCATGAATTACATGCTCTTATTCATTAAAGCATGTCTGTGTTTAAAAGTTATCCATTTTGTGCTGGGGAAAATCAGTAGATCAGTTGTGTGTTAAACTCATAGGTAAAGTACCACACAGGAGCTGCAGAAAGCTGTTGGTCCACACTAAACGCAATACCCACCTGTGCAGCTAGCATTGCTGGTTGGATCAACTGCAGTTTCTAGTCAGGACCAGCAGTCCTCTGCAGCTCCCGAGCAGTGATTTACCTAACACATAGATTTGCAAAGCCAATAGTGATAAAATCACATGATTTAAAAATTTAGAACATGTCACTTTTTCACTATAGCGGCACTTTAAAATCATTGAGCCTGTTGGGAGGTTGAGTAATACCATCACCTGTTGTGTCCTGTTCGAAAGCTGCAACGCTTGGAGCTCCAGAGCAAGAGTTTGCCTATGTGTTTAACTCCTTTGCAAGAGTTAAATACATACGGCTAGATTGCGAGTTTTGCGGTATGAGTGAAAAGCAGCGTTATGGCTCTTTTTCGCTACCGCTGGTATTACGAGTCTTGCAAGTTTAGCTGCACCGCACACTTTTTTTGCCGTAACGCAACGTAACTACCGCAGCTTTAAAAAAGTCCCTTTTCAATGGGACTTCCTTTGCGCCGGTATTACGAGTTTGCCTATCCGGCCAAAAAGTGAGCGGTACAGCCAGTACCGTCAAGATCCATACCGTAAACTGAAAGTCAGTAGTTATGGGTTTTATGCTACAACGCCGTAACATAAAACTCATAACTAAAGTGCTAAAAAGTACACTAACACCCATAAACTACCTATTAACCCCTAAACCGAGGCCCTCCCGCATCGCAAACACTAAAATAAAATTATTAACCCCTAATCTGCCGCTCCGGACATCGCCACCACTAGAATAAACATATTAACCGTTAACCTGTCGAACTTCCACATCGTAAACACTAGTTAAATATTATTAACCCCTAATCTGCTGTCCCTAACATCGCTGCAACCTACATTACTTTTATTAACCCCTAATCTGCTGTCCCTAACATTGCCGCCACTATACTAAAGTTATTAACCCCTAAACCTAACCCTAAGTCTAACCCTAATACCCCTAACTTTAATATAATTAAAATCAATCTAAATAAAAATTCCTATCATTAACTAAATAATTCCTATTTAAAACTAAATACTTACTTGTAAAATAAACCCTAAGCTAGCTACAGCATAACTAATAGTTACATTGTAGCTAGCTTAGGTTTTATTTTTATTTTATTTTACAGGCAAGTTTGTATTTATTTTAACTAGTTAGTACCTAGCTAAAATAAATACAAATTTACCTGTAAAATAAAACCTAACCTGTCTTACACTAATACCTAACCTTACACTAAAATTAAATAAATTACATTAAATAAATACAAAAAAACCCACTAAATTACACAAAATAAAAAATAAATTGTCCAATATTTAAACTAATTACACCTAATCTAATAGCCCTATCAAAATAAAAAAGCCTCCCCCAAAATAAAAAATAACCCTAGCCTACAATTAACTACCAATGACCCTTAAAGGGGCCTTTTGCGGAGCACTGTCCCAAAGAAATCAGCTCTTTTACCTGTAAAAAAAAAAATACAAACAACCCCCCAACAGTAAAACCCACCACCCACACAACTACCCCCCCCCAAATAAAATCCTATTAAAAAAAAACCTTAGTTCCCCATTGCCCTGAAAAGGGCATTTGGATGGGCATTGCCCTTAAAAGGGCATTGAGCTCTTTTTCCACCCAAACCCTAAGCTAAAATTAAAACCCACCAAATAAACCCTTAAAAAAACCAAACACTAACCCCGAAGATCCACTTACAGTTTTTGAAGACCCGACATCCATCCTCAACAAAGCGACAAAAGTCCTCAGTGAAGCCGTCAGAAGTCTTCATCCAAGCGGGCCGAAGTCTTCATCCAAACCGGCAGAAGTCTTCTTCCAGGCGGCATCTTCTATCTTCATCCATCCACCGCGGAGCGTCTCCATTTTCAAGACATCTGGCATGGAGCATCCTCTTCTTCCAACGGCTCTTCTCGAATAAAGGTTCCTTTAAGTGACATCATCCAAGATGGCGTCCCTTGAATTCCGATTGGCTGATAGAATTCTATCAGCCAATCAGAATTAAAGGTGAAATATCCTATTGAGCTTGCATTCTATTGGCTGTTCCAATCAGCCAATAGAATGCGAGCTCAAACTATTGGCTAATTGGATCAGCCAATAGGATTAAAGCTCAATCCTATTGGCTGATTGCATCAGCGAATAGGATTTTTTCCCCTTTAATTCCGATTGGCTGATAGAATTCTATCAGTCAATTGGAATTAAAGGGACACCATCTTGGATGACGTCACTTAAAGGAACCTTCATTCGAGAAAGGCCATCGAAAGAAGAGGATGCTCCGCGCCGTATGTCTTGAAGATGGACCCGCTCCGCACCGGATGGATGAAGATAGAAGATGCCGTCTGGATGAAGACTTCGGCCTGCTTGTATGAAGACTTCTACTGGCTTCGCTGAGGACTTCTGCCGCTTCGTTGAGGATGGATGTCGGGTCTTCAAAAACTGTAAGTGGATCTTCGGGGGTTAGTGTTAGGTTTTTTAAGGGTTTATTGGGTGGGTTTTATTTTTAGCTTATGGTATGGGCGGAAAAGGAGCTCAATGCCCTTTTAAGGGCAATGCCCATCTAAATGCCCTTTTCAGGGCAATGGGGAGCTTAGGTTTTTTTAGATAGGATTTTATTTGGGGGGTTGGTTGTGTGGGTGGTGGGTTTTACTGTTGGGGGGTTGTTTGTATTTTTTTTTTACAGGTAAAAGAGCTGATTTCTTTGGGACAATGCCCCGCAAAAGGCCCTTTTAAGGGCCATTGGTAGTTTATTGTAGGCTAGGGTTTTTTTTATTTTGGGGGGGCTTTTTTATTTTGATAGGGCTATTAGATTAGGTGTAATTAGTTTAAATATTTGATAATTTATTTTTTATTTTGTGTAATTTAGTGTTTGTTTGTTTTTTGTAATTTAGTTAATTGTATTTAATTAATGTAATTTATTTAATTGTAGTGTAAGGTTAGGTGTTAGTGTAAGACAGGTTAGGTTTTATTTTACAGGTAAATTTGTATTTATTTTAGCTAGGTAGCAAGTAAATAGTTAATAACTATTTATTAACTATTCTACCTAGTTAAAATAAATACAAACTTGCCTGTGAAATAAAAATAAAACCTAAGATAGATACAATGTAACTATTAGTTATATTGTAGCTAGCTTAGGGTTTATTTTATAGGTAAGTATTTAGTTTTAAATAGGAATTATTTAGTTAATGATAGGAATTTTTATCTAGATTTTAATAATATTAAAGTTAGGGGTGTTAGACTTAGACTTAGGGTTAGGTTTAGGGGTTAATAACTTTAGTATAGTGGCGGCAACGTTGGGGGCAGCAGATTAGGGGTTAATAAGTGTAGGTAGGTAGTGACGACATTGGGGGCGGCAGATTAGGGGTTAATAAGTATAATGTAGGTGTCGGCGATGTTGGGGGCGGCAGATTAGGGGTTAATAAGTATAATGTAGGTGTCGGCGATGTCGGGGGCAGCAGATTAGGGGTTAATAAGTATAATGTATGTGGCGGCAATGTCGGGGGTGGCAGATTAGGGGTTAATAAGTGTAATGTAGGTGTCAGCGATGTCGGGTGTGGCAGATTAGGGGTTAATAAGTGTACTGTAGGAGGCGGTGATGTCGGGGGTGGCAGATTAGGGGTTAATAAGTGTAATGTAGGTGTAAACGATGTCGGGTGCGGCAGATTAGGGGTTAATAAGTGTAATGTAGGTGTCAGCGATGTCGGGTGCGGCAGATTAGGGGTTAATAAGTGTAATGTAGGTGTCGGCGATGTTGGGAGCGGCAGATTAGGGGTGTTTAGACTCAGGATTTATGTTAGGGTGTTAGGTGTAAACATAACTTTTCTTTCCCTATAGGAATCAATGGGCCTGCGTTACGGAGCTTTACGCTCCTTTATTGCAGGTGTTAGGCTTTTTTTTAGTCGGCTCTCCCCATTGATGTCTATGGGGAAATTGTGCACGAGCACGTAAAACCAGCTCAAAGCAGCGCTGGTATTTGTGTGAGGTATGAAGCTCAATTTTGCTCTACGCTCACACATTGCCTGCTAACGCCGGGTTTATGAAAACCTGTAATAGCAGCACTATAGGGAGGTGAGCGGTTAAAATAACTTGCAAGTTAGTACTGAGCCGCTCTTACCGCAAAACTCGTAATCTAGCCGATAGTTATTTTGGTTCAGTATTGCACAAATTGCATGCTATAATAAATTAGTGTATGTAATGTTCGTATTAGAATGCCCCATCAAGGTATTATTACTGTCTACCATAAGGGACATATTTAATATGTTTCATGTGAAATATTAAATCTACAACAGCTGTCTTTTAATTTAAAATCTTCAACATGAATTGGTGAACATTCACTGCTATCAAGCATAAAAGATATTACATATGTATATCATTTAATATAGGGGTTGTTCCATATACATTTATTTACTTTGCAGATATTTTATAATAGAGTTATTAAATGGGGAACAAATGTTGTTCTATAATAAGTCTCTGAAAAATGTAAATCAGGTTGAAATTAATTAGGGTACCCTCCTGGAGCCTCTTACATACACTAATTAAAAACAGCCCCCCTTTCCATATAGCCGCACTCAGCCTACGAAACCTTCAATCAGAGGCTGCACTGACGGACATTATCCTGCTGAATTCACTCAGCCCTGTGAAGCTGTGTCGGTTGTGAGTGAAAGAACCAAGATCATGACAATTCTTCTGATCCAACACATTTTTAAGATAGATAGGCAGACAGACAAACAAGACAGAGGCTGCACTGACAGACAGATATACAGGCAGATAAATGGATTGATAGATAGATAGATAGATAGATAGAAAGATAGATAGATAATAGATAGATAGATAGATAGATAAACAGATAGACAGACAGATAGATAGATAGAGAGATAGAGACAGATAGATAGATAGATAGATAGATAGATAGATAGATAGATAGATGATAGACAGACAGATAAATAGATAGATAGATAGCTAGATAGATGACAGACAGACAGATAGATAGATAGATAGATAGATAGATAGATAGAAAGATATGATAGATAGATAGATAGATAAATAGATAGATGGATAGAGATGATAGATAGATAGATAGATGGATAGATAGATAGATAGATAGATAGATAGATAGATAAATAGATAGATAGAGATGATAGATAGATGGATAGATAGATAGATAGATAGATAGAGAGATAGATAGATAGATAGATAGATAGATAGATAGATAAACAACCTACAGGCTTCCTGCATTAGGATTGTACACATTATGCACCCATAAATGTGTATAGATTAGCTGCTATGGGCTCTCCCAGCACTTGAGTCCTGGTGCCACTGCACCTGCTGCACCAATGGTAGTTCAAAAAGACAGACAGACAGACAGATAGATAGATGATAGATAGATAGATAGATAGATAGATAGATGACAGGCAGACAGATAGATAGATAGATAGATAGATGTCAGGCAGACAGATAGATATATGACAGACTGACGGATAAATAGATAGATAGAAGATAAACAGTCAGATGATAGCAGATAACAGACAGATAGATAGATAGATAGATAGATAGATAGATAGATAGATAGATGGCAGACAGACAATAAGACAGACAGATAGATGATAGATGATAGATAGATGATAGATAGACCCCAATTCTCCTGCAAACTACCGCCCCATATCACTGCTTCTGCTAGCTTCAAAAGTCCTGGAAAAACTAGTCTTCGATCGCTTAACCCACTTCTTGTCCTCCAACTCACTGCTTGACCCCTTACAATCTGGCTTCCGTTCCCAACACTCAACTGAGACTGCCCTCACCAAAGTTACTAATGATCTTCTTTCTGCTAAAAAAAATGGCCACTACTCAATACTTATCTTACTTGATCTGTCTGCTGCCTTTGACACAGTTGACCATCTCCTTCTCCTACGGACTCTCAGCTCCTTTGGGCTCTCTGACACTGCCCTTTCCTGGATCCACTCTTATCTCTCTAATAGGTCCTTTTCTGTCTCCTTTGCTGGTGGCGACTTCTCTCCATTGCCTCTGTCTGTTGGAGTACCTCAAGGCTCTGTTCTGGGTACCCTACTCTTCTCTATTTATACATCCTCACTGGGTAAACTTATCAGTAGCTATGGCTTCAACTACCACCTCTATGCTGATGATACCCAGATCTACCTATCCACCCCTTCACTCTCTCCTTCTGTCCTTGGTCACATCAGTGTCTGCTTATCTGGCATTTCTTCTTGGATGGCCTCTCACCACCTAAAAATCAATATGTCCAAGACTGAGCTCCTTCTAATCCCCCCCTCTAATTCTACCCCGGTTCCTAACTTTTCAATCACTGTTGGTGACACCACTATCTCCCCATCACCCCAAGTCCGCATCCTAGGAGTTACACTTGACTCCAATCTGTCCTTCATACCCCACATCCAATTGCTCTCTTCCTCCTGTCGCAACCATCTACGCAATATCTCCAAAATCCGTCCATTTCTGAGTGCTGAAACTACTAAACAGCTAATCCACTCCCTGGTAATCTCCCGACTTGACTACTGTAATAACCTACTAACTGGCCTCCCTCTCTCCCACCTCTCCCCTCTTCAATCCATCCTAAATGCCTCTGCTAGGCTAATCCACCTCTCCCGATGCTCTGTATCTGCTGCACCTCTCTGCGAGTCCCTTCACTGGCTACCCATCAACAGCAGAATTAAATTCAAAATTCTCATCCTGACCTACAAAGCCCTTACCAACGTAGCACCCCCCACCTGTCCGCACTCATCAAGAAATATACTCCAGCCCGCCCCCTAAGATCCAACAATGACCTGCTCCTTGCATCTTCTACCATCACCTCCTCCCATGCCAGGCTACAGGACTTCTCTCGTGCGGCACCAACCATCTGGAATGCACTTCCCAGAGCTGTTAGACTTTCCCCTAACCTTTCCTCCTTTAAATGCTCCCTAAAGACCTTTCTGTTCATTGAAGCCTATCTCTAAATCAGTAAAAAATGAATTCTACCTGCCAAACTGCTGCCCCATCTAACTCCACACTAACATCATTCTCACCTTTGCAGTCCCCACCTCCTGTTTCTCACCCTCCTACCATCTAGATTGTAAGTTCCCACGGGAACAGGGCCCTCAATTCCCCATGTATTTGTTTTGTTAAACTTTGGTGTCTTTTATATTGTATTGTACTGTACTTTTATCTTTGTACCCATGGACAGCGCTGCGGAATCTGTTGGCGCTTTATAAATAAAGAATAATAATAATAATAGATAGATAGATAGATAGATAGATAGATAGATAGAGATAGCGAGATAGATAGATAGATAGATGATAGATAGATAGCAGACAGACAGATTGATAGATAGCAGACAGACAGATATATAGATAGATAGACAGACAGACAGACAAGCAGACAGACACACCGACAGACAGATAGACAGACAGATAGATAGATGATAGATAGATAGAAAGATAGAAAGATAGAGAGATAGAGAGATAGATAGATAGATAGATAGATAGATAGATGATAGATAGATAGATGACCAACAGACATATAGATAGATAGATAGATAGATAGATAGATAGATAGATAGATAGATAAACAACCTACAGGCTTCCTGCATTAGGATTTTACACATTATGCACCCATAAATGTATGTAGATTAGCTGCTATGGGCTCTCCCAGCACTTGAGTCCTGGTGCCACTGCACCTGCTGCACCAATGGTAGTTCAAAAAGACAGACAGACAGACAGACAGATAGATAGATGATAGATAGATAGATAGATAGATAGATAGATAGATGACAGGCAGACAGACAGACAGACAGACAGACAGATAGATAGATAGATAGATAGATAGATAGATAGATAGATGTCAGGCAGACAGATAGATATATGACAGACAGACGGATAAATAGATAGATAGAAGACAAACAGTCAGATGATAGCAGATAGATAGATAGATAGATAGATAGATAGATAGATAGCAGACAGACAGACAATAAGACAGACAGATAGATGATAGATGATAGATAGATGATAGATAGATAGATAGATAGATAGATAGATAGATAGATAGAAAGAGATAGCGAGATAGATAGATAGATAGATAGATAGATAGATGATAGATAGATAGATAAATAGATAGCAGACAGACAGATTGATAGATAGCAGACAGACAGACAGATATATAGATAGATAGACAGACAGACAGACAGACAGACAAGCAGACAGACACACAGACAGACAGACAGACAGACAGACAGACAGACAGACAGATAGATAGATAGATAGATAGATAGATAGATAGATGATAGAAAGAAAGAAAGAAAGAAAGAAAGAAAAGATATAGATAGATACATTTTAATAATATAGATTACTTTAGTAAAAGGCTTCTATAAGGTACCAGAATTCATTGTAGATAAAATATTTGCACTCAACTCATTGTGCCTTTGCTCTACTTCTCAGTGCTGTTGTATTAACTGCTGCTATATACTATGCATAAATAACAGACAGCTAGATTACAAGTTTTGCGTTATGAGCGGCTCGGTGCTAACTTGCAAGTTATTGTCACCGCTCACCTCCCTATAGCGCTGCTATTACAGGTTTGCAAAAACCTGGCGTTAGCAGGCAATATGTGAGCGTTGAGCAAAATTGAGCTCCATACCGCTCTCCAATACCAGCACAGCTTTGAGCTGGTTTTTTGTGCTTGTGCACGATTTCCCCATAGATATCAATAGGGAGAGCCGGTTAAAAAAAAGCCTAACGCCTGCAATAAAGGAGCATAAAGCTTCGTAACGCAGCCTCATTGATTCCTATGGGGAAACAAAATTTATGTTTACACCTAACACCCTAACATAAACCCAGAGTCTAAACACCCCTAATCTGCCGCCCCCCAACATCGCCAACACCTACATTACACTTATTAACCCCTAATCTGCCGCCCCCGACATCGCCGACACCTACCTACACTTATTAGCCCCTAATCTGCTACCCCTAACATCGCCGCCAGCTACAGTACACTTATTAACCCCTAATCTTCCGCCCCTAACATCGCCGCCACCTACCTACATTTATTAACCCCCAATCTTCCGCCCCCAACGTCGCCACCACTATACTAAAGTTATTAACCCCTAAACCTAACCCTAAGTCTAACCCTAACAACCCTAACTTTAATATAATTAAAATAAATCTAATTAAAAATTCCTATCATTAACTAAATAATTCCTATTTAAAACTAAATACCTATAAAATAAACCCTAAGCTAGCTACAATATAACTAATAGTTACATTGTATCTAGCTTAGGGTTTATTTTTATTTCACAGGCAAGTTTGAATTTATTTTAACTAGGTAGACTAGTTACTAAATAGTTATTAACTATTTACTAACTAGTTAAAATAAATACAAATTTACCTGTAATTAAATAAATTACATTAATTAAATACAATTTACTAAATTACAAAAAAAAACCACTAAATTACACAAAATAAAAAAGAAATTATCAAAAATAAACTAATTACACCTAATCTAATAGCCCTATCAAAATAAAAAAGCCCCCACAAAATTAAAAAAAAACCTAGCCTAAACTAAAAATCCAATCAGAATTCAAGGGACGCCATGGATGACGTCACTTAAAGGAACCTTCATTCTTCGTTAACCGTGGAAAGAAGAGGTTGTTCCTTGCCGGATGTCTTGAAGATGGAGCCGGTCCGTGCCGGATGGATGAAGATAGAAGATGCCGTCTGGATGAAGACTTCTGCCGGCTTGGATGAAGACTTCGGCCCGCTTGGATGAAAACTTCTGCCGGCTTCGCTGAGGACTTCTGCCGCTTTGTTGAGGATGGATGTCCGGTCTTCAAAAACTGTAAGTGAATCTTCAGGGGTTAGTGTTAGTTTTTTTTAAGGGTTTATTGGGTGGGTTTTATTTTTAGATTAGGGTTTGGGCAGAAAAAGAGCTAAATGCCCTTTTTAAGGGCAATGCCCATCCAAATGCCCTTTTCAGGGCAATGGGGAGCTTAGGTTTTTTTTAGATAGGATTTTATTTGGGGGGTTTGGTTTTGTGGGTAGTGGGTTTTACTGTTGGGGGTTTGTTTGTATTTGTTTTTACAGCTAAAAGAGCTGATTTCTTTGGGGCAATGCCCTGCAAAAGGCCCTTTTAAGGGCTATTGGCAGTTTAGTGTAGGCTGGGGGGGGGGTATTTTGGGGGGGCTTTTTTATAGGGCTATTAGATTAGGTGTAATTAGTTTAAATATTTGATCATTTCTTTTTTATTTTGTGTAATTTAGTGGGAGGGGGGGTTGTAATTTAGTTAATTGGATTTAATGAATGTAATTTATTTAATTGTAGTGTAAGGTTAGGTGTTAGTGTAACTCAGGTTAGGTTTTATTTTACAGGTAAATTTGTATTTATTTTAACTAGGTAGTTAGTAAATAGTTAATAACTATTTACTAGTCTACCTAGTTAAAATAAATACAAACTTAGCTGTGAAATAAAAATAAAACCTAAGATAGATACAATGTAACTATTAGTTATATTGTAGTTAGCTTAGGGTTTATTTTACACGTAAGTATTTAGTTTTAAATAGGAATTATTTAGTTAATGATAGGAATTTTTAATTAGATTTATTTTAATTATATTAAAGTTAGTGGGTGTTAGGGTTAGACTTAGGGTTAGGTTTAGGGGTTAATAACTTTAGTATAGTGGTGGCTATTTTGGGGGCAGCAGATTAGGGGTTAATAATATTTAACTAGTGTTTGCAATGCGGGAGTACGGCGGTTTAGGGGTTAATAGGTTTATTCTAGTGGCGGCGATGTGGGAGGGCCTCGGTTTAGGGTTTAATAGGTAGTTTATGGGTGTTAGTGTACTTTGTAACACTTTAGTTATGAGTTTTATGCTACAGCTTTGTAGCGCAAAACCCATAACTACTGACTTTCAGTTTACAGTACGGATCTTGTAGTTATGGACTGTACCGCTCACTTTTTGGCCTTCCAAGCAAACTCGTAATACCGGTGCTGTGGAAGTCCCATTGAAAAAGGACTTTTTGAAAGCTGCGGTAGTTACGTTGCGTTACGGACAAAAAAGTGTGGGGTACAGCTATACCTGCGAAACTCGTAATACCAGCGGTAGTGAAAAAGAGCCATAACGCTGCTTTTTCACCCGTAACGCAAAACTCGTAATCTAGCCGAGAGGCTTTTTGCTTTTATTTCACCTACTATGTGCCTGGAAAGCAAAACATATAACTGCAAATTCCAGTCATATTAAAGGCACATACAAGTACAGCCTACTTAGGTATACTTTTCAACAATGGATAACAAGAGATCAAAGCTAAATAGACAATATAAGTAAATTGTAAATCACCAGATAGATCCTAGTAGTGCATTATTTATCCTAAATTTACAGTATTTTTTAACAAAGGATACAGAGCAAACAAAGTACATTTGAAAAGAAATGTAATTTGAAAAGCCCTTTAAAGGGACAGTATATACTAATTTTCATTTAACTGCATGTAATAGACACTACCATAAAGAATAAAATGCCCAGATACTGATATAAAAATCCAATGTAAAACCTTTTTTAAAACGTACTTAGAAGCTCCCAATTTAACACTGTTAATGAGATAAGCATGGGATACCCACTGAAATGGGCTGATAGTATAACTCCCCCCAACCTGAATATGAAATGACCCTTTATACAAACATAAGCAATCTGAAGTCTGTCTATATCAGTATATATCTAAAACTTTGGGGCTTGGTTAGAACCTGAAAATCAGCACAATGTTATGTAAAAAAAAATAAGCAAAACTATACATTTTTACAAAAACACATCCAGATGGGCTATATAAATGGATTGTCTATAAAACATTTATGCAAAGAAAAATCTAGTGTACAATGTCCCTTTAAAATTGCATTCTTTATCTGAATCATTATTTATTTTTTTACGTTGATTTCCCTTTATACAAGAACATCATTCATAGGAAAATAGCACATGATGTTATGACAGTTTAAGAATAATCTCTAAAGTATGTATTTTATGTAATTCAGAGAAAAAATGTATAATATGAAAGAACTAATATTCTCTATCTTATATTTAGTAACATAAATAGTTTTGTTTACTCATTTACTTGTGAGATAATCTCTGGGTTTTATTTTGTATTATTATTATTATTTAAAATAAAATGTATAACCTTCTTTGTTATACAAAATAAACACGGTCAACAGAATGGGTCATTAGCTTGTAAGTGTTAACTACCTTATATTGTATTAAACAGTGTCTGCATATTTTATATCATGTGGATATTGCTGATGGAGACTGAGTAACAATCATTAGATTGTTCTGTCAGTTTCTGGTAGTCAGTAACAAAGACGTCAAACATCTGTTAAACTAATTAACGAATCATGACTTTACTACTTAAAGCCTTATGGTCATTTACTCTTGGATAATAAAAAAATAAATACAAAAAGCATTGTAGTTTGCCCATTTGCCTGCAATGAAGTGTATTAGACTAAATAACTAGTAATAATGTTAAATGACATTTGGTGCATATGTTGAGAGCAATATACATTTTAAGAAGTTGTATACTAACCGTGTGTATATATCCAAACTGCTTGGGACCAGAAAAAGTTTGGATTTCAGAATAGTCTGGATTTTAGAATATTTGTATATTTACATCTGTAAAATGGGACAGGATACAGAGTGGATGACATTAAAGGGACACTGAACCCAATTTTTTTCTTTTGTGATTCAGATAGAGCATGCAATTTTAAGCAACTTTCTAATTTACGCCTATTATCAATTTGCCTTCGTTCTCTTGCTATCTTTATTTAACCCCTTAATGACCACAGCACTTTTCCATTTTCTGACCGTTTGGGACCAAGGCTATTTTTACATTTCTGCAGTGTTTGTGTTTATCTGTAATTTTCCTCTTACTCATTTACTGTACCCACAAATATTATATAACGTTTTTCTCGCCATTAAATGGACTTTCTAAAGATACCATTATTTTCATCATATCTTATAATTTACTATAAAAAAATATAAAATATGAGGAAAAAATGGAAAAAAACACACTTTTTCTAACTTTGACCCCCAAAATCTGTTACACATCTACAACCACCAAAAAACACCCATGCTAAATAGTTTCCAAATTTTGTCCTGAGTTTAGAAATACCCAATGTTTAAATGTTCTTTGCTTTTTTTGCAAGTTATAGGGAAATAAATACAATTAGCACTTTGCTATTTCCAAACCACTTTTTTTCAAACTTAGAGCGCTAGTTACATTGGGACACTGATATCTTCCAGGAATCCCTGAATATCCCTTGACATGTATATATTTTTTTTTAGAAGACATCCCAAAGTATTGATCTAGGCCCATTTTGGTATATTTCATGCCACCATTTCACCACCAAATGCGATCAAATAAAAAAAATTGTTCACTTTTTCACACATTTTGTTACAAACTTTAGGTTTCTCACTGAATTTATTTACAAACAGCTTGTGCAATTATGGCACAAATGGTTGTAAATGCTTCTCTGTGATCCCCTTTTTTCATAAATAGCAGACATATATGGATTTGGTGTTGCTTTTTGGTAATTAGAAGGCCGCTAAATGCCACTGCGCACCACACGTGTATTATGCCCAGCAATGAAGGGGTTAATTAGGGAGCATGTAGGGAGCTTGTAGGGTTAATTTTAGCTTTATTGTAGTGTAGTAGACAACCCTAAGTATTGATCTAGGCCCATTTTGGTATATTTCATGCCACCATTTCACCGCCAAATGCGAATAATTAAAAAAAAAAAGTTAAATTTTTCACAATTTTAGGTTTCTCACGGAAATCATTTACAAACAGCTTGTGCAATTATGGCACAAATGGTTGTAAATGCTTCTCTGGGATCCCCTTTCTTCAGAAATAGCAGACTTATATGGCTTTGGTGTTGCTTTTTGGTAATTAGAAGGCCGCTAAATGCCGCTGCGCATCACACGTGTATTATGGCTAGCAGTGAAGGGGTTAATTAGGTAGCATGTAGGGAGCTTGCAGGGTTAATTTTAGCTTTAGTGTAAAGATCAGCCTCCCACCTGACACATTACACCCCCTGATCCCTCCCAAACAGCTCTCTTCCCTCCCCCACCCCACAATTGTCCCTGCCATGTTAAGTACTGGCAGAAAGTCTGCCAGTACTAAAAAAAAAAGCTATCCTTGATAAAAAAAAATTTTTCAAAAGGCATATTTACATATGCTGCTCTGGAGGTTAGCCCCCAACCTCCCTGATACCCCCCAGACAGCTCTTTAACCATCCCCTCTAACTTATTAGTAGCCATCTTTGGTACTGGCAGCTGTCTGCCAGTACCCAGTTTATAGTAAAATATTTGGGTTTTTTTATTTTTATAAATATTGTTCTGTAGTGTAGCTTGCCCCCCCAAAAGACCAACCCCCCACCCCACCCCCAGATCTCTTAGATCGAAAATACTTTCAATCTTTTTGCCCCTCACTGCAACTTTTTTCACATACTTTTTCTGTAGTGTAGCGGTTCCCACCCGCTTCCTACCCGCGCGCGGGCCCGCGCGCACCCCCCATGCACGCGCGCGCACCCGCGCGCGCACCCGGCGTTCCCGCCCACGATCCCGCCCCCCTCCACATCATAAGGCCCATCGATGGCTGCCCACCCGCCTCCCAGACTGGCTCCCACCCACCAACGAAACCGGCCATCGATGTCCGGTGCAGAGAGGGCCACAGAGTGGCTCTCTCTGCATCAGATGGCCAAGGGGGGTTATTGCAGGATGCCTCGATGTTGAGGCATCACTGCAATAACCGGAAAGCAGCTGGAAGCGAGCAGGATCGCTTCCAGCTGCTTTCCAGACCGAGGACGTACGCCATACGTCCTCAGGCGTTAAGTGTATTTTTTTTGAGGACGTATGGCGTACGTCCTTGGTCGTTAAGGGGTTAAAAAAGAAGGCATCCAAGCTTTTTTTTGGTTCAGACCTGTGGACAGCACTTTTTAATTGGTGGGTGAATTTATCCACCAATCAGCAAGAACAAACCAAAAATGGGGCGGCATCTAAACTTACATTGTTGCATTTCAAATAGATACAAAGAAAATGAAGAAAATTTGATAATAGGAGTAAATTAGAAAGTTGCTTAAAATTATGCTCTATCTGAACCACAAAAGAAAAAAATTGGGTTCAGTGTCCCTTTAAGTGTAACAATATCTTATGTCATTTATGCAATATTTACATGTCATAATACAGCTTATACATGCAACCTTAGCAACGTTTTATATCATTGTAATACTTCTATATACATAGTACCATCAGAAGGATAGTACAGTACTGTAAGTACTCAGAGAGGTAAAAGCTGTTGTTTTAAATAAATTTAGACTAGTATTTGAAATTCAGAACACAAAGACCATTTTATATATATATATATACATATATATATATATATATATATATATATATATATATATATATATATATATATATATATATATATATATATACACACATATATACACATATATACACACAAACACATATACACTTTTGCATATCCGCATAGAAAAGGTCCCGCAAAGTTTGTGTTTATGAAATCTTACCACTTTCTTCATAAAAAACAGAGTATATAGCATGGTACCACAATATATAACAGCAAAACATGAAAAACAATTGTGAACCTGATACATTGTTACATTACCTGATATGCACAACTGTTTCCTTAAAGGAAAAAAAAGAGATTATGCTAAGTGAAAACAACAGCAGTAAAATGCATACTTAAAGGGGCATGAAACCCCATGTAATTGCAATACTTTTTGTAATCTTAAAGGGACATTGAACCCAATTTTTTTTTCTTTTGTGATTCAGATAGAGCATGCAATTTTAAGCAACTTTCTAATTTACTACTATTAGCAAATGTTCTTCATTCTCTTGGTAACTTTATTTGAAAAGCAAGAATGTAAGTTTACATGCCGGCCCATTTTTTGTGAACAACCTGGGTTGTTCTTGATGATTGGTGGATAAATTCATCCACCAATAAACAAGTGCTGCCCAGGGTTCTGGACTTTCTTTTTCAAATAAAGATAGCAAGAGAACGAAGAAAAATTGCTAAAAGGAGTCAATTAGATTAGAAAGTTGCTTAAAATTGCATGTTCTATCCGAATCACGAAAGAAAACATTTGGGTTCAGTGTCCCTTTAAAGTAAATCAGCAGTATTAAATGTAAAAAAAAGTTGTCACAGTCCCTAATCACAAGCTCAGAGGGCGGGTAAACACCCAATTATTAATATAAATTGTTACTATGGGAACATTCTCATTTATGATTTATAATTATAAATATGCCCACCCTTTAAACTGTCACTTTTAAATTCATATGGTGTTAAGATCAAGCATTAAAGGACTACTCTTTCTCTCCCTCTCTTTTTCTCTCTCTCTCTCTCTCAGCCTCTCTTTCTCTCACCCTCTCTTTCTCTCCGTCTCTTTCTATTTCTGTTTCTCCCTCTCTTTCTCTCTCTCTTTCTCTCTTTCTCTCTCCCTATCTCTCTCTCTCTCTTTCTCTCCCTCTCTTTCTCTCTCTCTCTCTCTCTCGCTCTCTCTTTCTCTCACCCTCTCTTTCTCTCCCACTCTTTCTATTTTTGTTTCTCCCTCTCTTTCTCTCTCTCTTTCTCTCTCCCTATCTCTCTCTCTTTCTCTCCCACTCTTTCTCTCTCTCTCTCTCTCTCTCTCTCTCTCTCTCTCTCTCTCTCTCGCTCTCTCTTTCTCTCGCTCTCTCTTTCTCTCACCCTCTCTTTCTCTCCCACTCTTTCTATTTTTGTTTCTCCCTCTCTTTCCCTCTCTCTTTCTCTCTCTTTCTCTCTCCCTATCCCTCTCTCTCTCTTTCTCTCCCTCTCTTTTTCTCGCTTTCTCTCTCTCTCTTTCTCTCTTTTTCTCGCTTTCTCTCTCTCTTTCTTAAATTAGTTCCACTGCATTATGTTTATTCAATTTAGGCTTTGGATGCAGGGCAAAATATATAATTTCAGTAAGTTTTCATTACATATAATATTTAAAAAATTACCACTTGATAGAGTACAATTTTAGAACAAAGTGTATGTGGTAATTGCATTTTTGATAAATGTTTTTGGGTTGCAATTCTATTGTATAGTCACATAATTACTGCAAAGACAAAAAGTCTTTAATCATAATAGCACAGCAACGTCAAACGAATCAAATGGAACCTATATTACAGACAACAAATAACATGTCCATATGAATAGACTGGAGAGAATTCCATTCATTGTAAACTGATGATTTATTATCCAAGGCTACTTAGAATTTAATTACAATTTGGCTTTAATTGAAAGAATACTAATTTAGAAAGAAGTGTGCCCAATGCAGTACCATAAAACATTATCTTGATTGTGGTTTATTTTATTTGTAATGTAAACAATTTCTTTTCTCTAAGAATAAAGAGAAACTAAACAATTGCATAATTATCTAATGTATAATTAGCAGCATTCAAATAAATATCACTTTTACACAAGGCCATGAATGAGAATTAAAAAAAACATAAGTTCCAAGACTTTCCAATGTTAAACACTCTTTAAATTGGATAAACACTATGGGGCCCATTTATCAAGCTCCGGATAGAGCTTGAGGGCCCGTGTTTCTGGCGAGTCTGCAGACTCACAAGAAACACCAGTTATGAAGCAGCGGTCTAAAGACCGCTGCTCCATAACCTGTCCACCTGCTCTGAGGCCGGGGACAGTCATCGCCGCAATTCAACCCGATCTAGTACGATCTGGTTGAATGACACCCCTCTGCTGGCGGCCGATTGTCCACGAATCTGCAGGGGGCGGTGTTGCACCAGCAACTCACAAGAGCTGCTGGTGCAATGCTGAATATGGAGAGCGTATTGCTCTCCGCATTCAGCGAGGTCTGTTGGACCTGATCCGCACTGTTGGATCAGGTCCGACAGACCTTTGTTAAATAGGCCTCTATATTTGAAATTTGGCAGTTTTGAGGTTAACTCAGTGACTGAAAATTTTAGATGTAAATTGAGTGTTGTGTGTGTGTTGTATGAGAGTGTATGTGGTGTGTGTGTGTGTGTTATATGAGAGTTTGTTTGGTGTATGTGTGTTATATCAGAGTGTGTGTTGTATGAGAGTGTGTGGTCGGTGTGTGTTGTATCAAAGTTTGTGGTGTATGTGTCTGTCTGTTATATGAGAGTGTGTGGGTGGGTGTTATATGAGAGTGTGTGTGGTGTGTGTGTTTTATGATTGTGTGTGTTTGGTGTGTGTGTTGTATGAGAGTGTGTGTGTGTGTTGTTTCCTATTAAAACACTTGCAAGCTTGACTACAATCAGGAACCAAGTATGCACACATTTTAGTTACTATTTTGTATATTACTTCAGAAATTTTCAGACCAAGCATAAAAATAGGGCCGCAAAGGTATGTGGTATCATGGCACTGGGTTTTGGGGAAAAAAGTTTGAAGAACCCTGACCTAGAAGACAGTGAGCACATGTAGTAGCGTCTTGTAGTAGGTTGCAGAAATCAACCTCCTAGTGGGGGTTGAGGGTAGGGTTGCCACCTCGGCAGGGACAGAACTACCATGGTCTGCCACTCTGGGAAGGGGCCTGCTGGTGTGTCTTGGTGCCGGCTGGGGTAGGCGCCCCTGCAGAGATCTCCTTCATCTGCACAAGGCAGTTGCCTAGCAGGGCAGCACATTTTGGGGGTATGTGTAAAGTGCGATTTTGAATGCCACTCAGTGGTGTCCAAATGCCTTGTACCACTTTTTTAACTATTATTTTTTAGTGGCATTAATTCAGTCGCTCCGTGGTCACTTCTGGTTTTTGGTGACAGCATCTACCAGTGGAACTTCCTGCTTGCCTAGAGGGAAGGAGGTCGTGATTTTCGGTAATGGAGTCGAAGGCTGTGGTGATATGTAGGGAAAAGGGAGGGGGGAATGACATGAGTGCTCTGTGCCACAGTCTATGACACAACAGAGAGGAAGTCAGGAGCTGAGGTTTCTAGTTACGTCTCTGCACCTCAGCCATGTTTTCCTGGACACTTATGAGTTACACATGCTTCTGGGTATGCAGGGAGGAACATGAATAGTGCTGTCAAGGGTCACTATTCGTGTGCTGTTTAGGTGTGCACTGCATGTTGCCCTCTGCACACCCTGAAGCATGTGTAACTCATAAGTGTCCAGGAAAACATGGCCAAGGTGACAACCCTAGGTGGGGGAGAGAAAGGGTATAGCCCATTTAAAAGTGTGTTCCTGGAGATGCCTTGCAGTTACAAAAATTTCTGACCGTTATTAGAACAGACCAACACTGCCTTTACTGTAATTGTTTTGGATTTTTTCAATGGACAAACTCTACCCAATCCTGACTTGGGTCTGGAGAAGACAGGACTTGCCACTAATTTTCCTTGTTTAGCTTCAGCAGATATCATAAGAAAACACCTGTAGCAAGGTAAGGCTTGCGAAGCCTATCATGAGCTTTATCCGTGTGCCACATGCTCTTCAGGGAACAAAATTAGTAATAAAAGTATATTGCTAAGTTGTTTTACTATATGGACTCGATTAATCATTCCTATTCTCCTATATTTTCTCCTAAAAATGTGCAGCTTCTCTAAAGGAGAGCAGAGGAGAGCTGAAGAGAACACATAAAATAATTTTACATTACAATCTAAAAATATTTACTGTCCCTTCGGATCAAGACATGTACACATCATCCGCTGGATGCATTAACTGTTGATGACAATCATGGGTCATTATCCGTGAGGGGGGGTCGTGATCAGCTCAGAAATACCCCCCTCTACAGTTACAGACCCATACGAGGTGATAAGGTTTTAGCACCTCTGCAATCCGACGATGCTGGGGACGTCACCATGCATGGGTGTTGTGATGTCATCAAGCTGGGGACCAGAAATTGATCAGAATAGCTTAAGAGAGCTAAATGGGGAGTATGTATTCAAACTCCTCAATCTCAGCTCCCTTACGCCCTAGAAAGCTTCCAAGACCCATCATTTGAAAGGCAATTACCTCCTCTTTCAAAATGGGATCTCTAGGCGCATATAACAACCTATCAAAAATGCCTAGGGACCCTGAATGCCCCTTATTTTAAAGATTATATGCCCCTCCTTAAAATAAAGCCCTGTAAAGGTTTTAATAGCCAGGTGATTACTGCAGTAGTAGTGACCACCTGGTGTGAAAACAAATGTGCATTTATTGGAGCAGAGGCTCATGGGAGCCCATATGTGCACATCAAAGTTAAATAACTATACCCAAAGTCCCCTATTTATAAGAGGTTAACCCCTTCTTCTTTTTTAAGAGTTTACAAAAAGAATCTCATAAATAATATTGTTTACAACAGTATTTATTAACATTTTAATTGTACAGTTCTCAAGTGTCATTATATATACATAAAATAATGCTACAGTGTGAATCTGCTGGGACTTCTGAAAAAAACAATAACTAATATGTGTTAGTTTCTCACTAAAAATGGCCTACAATAAGGGTTAAATGTGCGCAACATCTAGAAACTCCAAAGCTGCTCCACACAAGGGTGGATATGACCCAGCAGTTAAACTGATAGTCTAATCAAAATTAAACATTCATGCATTCAATTTTAAGCAACTTTCTAATTTACTCCTATTATCAATTTTTCTTTGTTCTCTTGGTATCTTTATTTGAAAAGGCAAGAATTTAAGCTTAGGAGCTGGCCCATTTTTGGTTCAGCACCTGAGTAGTGCTCGCTGATTGGTGGCTATATTTCTATCACCCTCCACACATACGGAAGTGATTTCTTCTGCTAATTCTTGTCTATGTAGCTTTACTATTACTGCTGTAGCTTTTATATTACTTCCATTACTATTGTGCTGTTCAACAGATAAAACCAGATATTTCAAATGACAAAATAAAGGCAAAGGTGCTATTTGTAAACAATGTAATACACTGTTGCAAGTAAAATAGATAATTATTTGCACATCAAAAAATTACACTACAATGTCCCTTTAAGTCAGTGGGACTTTGCAGACATTCCTAGAATTTTATTAATTAATTAATTGTATTTATTTATTAATTTTGTTTAAAATAAATAAATAATTAAATAATATATGTGTGTGTGTCTGTCTTTGTGTGTATGTGTGTCTATGTATGTGTGTATATGTGTGCGTGTGTGTTTATGTGTCTGTGTGTATGTGTCTGTTTGTGTGTGTCTGTGCGTGTTTGTGTGTGTCTGTGTGTGTCTGTGTGTGTTTGTGTGTGTCTGTGTGTGTCTGTGTGTGTTTGTGTGTGTCTGTGTGTGTTTGTGTGTGTCTGTGCATGTTTGTGTGTGTCTGTGTGTGTTTGTGTGTGTCTGTGTGTGTTTGTGTGTGTCTGTGTGTGTTTTTTTGTGTGTTTGTGTGCAGAGAATCAGAAAAAATATGCTGTGCTTCTTTATCAACAAGTTCTATAGAAGAGCAAGTTTACTTATAACTTCAGATGCTTGGATGAGAATCAAACATTCTCTGTTACACACAAAGTATTCTGGCTTTTATTCACTAAAAAAAAAAAGCTGTCCCCTTCATATTTGATAGAGTGAAAGTAGGGAACAAGAAGAAACAGCACAGTCATTTTTGGAAACTGCAGTCATTTTTGTTATACTAAAAAGGGCCCTTGTTTCATTTTTAGCAGGACGACCGCTGTGTTATACGTTTTTTAATCCTTGTTTACAGCAAGATAAGAGTCTCTATGGATTATATTTAGTACTAATAATCCTAATGTACGTTTGGCAAAGACAGACTTCACTAGAAAGATTGTTGTTGTATTACCAAATAAGCACAGTCACAAATGTGATGAGAACCAGTTCCAGTAAGGATCATATATCAAGCGCACTTTCAGCTCTCATGACCACAACAGCTGCCAAGAAAATTAAACTGCCATGATTTTGGCGTATTGTTCAGGAGTGAAGGGCACTTGAAGATATATGGTGACTATAAAGTTGGTATTTTATTATCTTTTTTTAAAAAAAACAAAAGCAATTGATTGAAAATAAAGTAAAAATAAACAGACTGTAAGTATTCAATTCAAATATATAAAAATTGGGTGCACTTTCCATTAGGCCTTCCCTTGGGCAGGGCAAGATGGGCACTAGCAGGGCAAAAGGGGCACCAGCCCAGGGCCCTGCGCTTTGGGGGTAGGGTTGCCACCTCGACCATTTTTTCCTGGACACTTATGTGTTACACATTCTGCACGGTGTACAGAGAGGAACATGAATTGCACCCCTGGACAGCACTCTAATAGTGATCCTGAAAAGCACCATTCATGTTCCTCCCTGCATACCCTGCAGCATAAGTGTCTACGAAAACATGGCTGAGGTGGCAACCCTATTTGGGGGGCCCTGGATTGTGAGAGTATGAAATGGTGCAATGTACATCCTGCATTTAGTTTATAAAGAAGTGTTTATGGTATCAGGATGTGTAATATATAGTGTTACAGGTAACACTCAATGTTGAGGCAGGAATGGGCCATAAACGGGGCAGGGCATACAGGGGGAGGGGAACAAGAGAGCTGGGCTGAGGGGCCCCACAAATGCATCTTGCCAAGGGCCCTGCAACTGTTATAGGTGGCTCTGCATCCTTTGCCTGTGCAGGACTTGCAGAATTAGCAGAAGTCTATCACCTGATATGTAACTTACTCCAGAGCAGATAGGTGCACTATTCACTCATAAATGGTCAGAAAGTAAATTTAAAAAGTTTCTGAGAAAATTGTTTACTTTAACATGCTCATGATATTGAGACATGTAAAGGGACATTTTATTATTGAGATACTGCTATCTGTTTAACCTCTGCAATGCACTTCTGGAACATACACCTAGTGAGCCAATTACAAGAGGTATATTTGTGTAGCAACCAATCACCAGCTATCTCACAGTAGTGCATTTCTTCTTCGCAATCTACCTAGGTATGCTTTTCAACAAAGAATACCTAGAGGACAAAGTAAATATGATAATAGAAGTAAATTGAATGCTTTATTTTAATCATGAAAGTTTCATTTTAAATTTCATGTCCATTAAATAACTAATAGTATTTTTTGCATAATGAAAATCTATATAAATCTTAAATTTCAGTTAGCAAATGTTGATTTCATATTTAATAATGTTGAGCTATATTATACCCTTGAATATTGTTCTTATTTCTATTTAAACAAAAATAAAAAACATTGCTTAAAGGGACATTATACACTCATTTTTTTCTTTGCATAAATGTTTTGTAGATGATCTATTTATAAAGCCCATAAAGTTTGTTTGTTTTTTAAAAATTTATAATTTTGCTTATTTTTAAAGAACATTGCTCTGATTTTCAGACTCCTAACCAAGCCCCAAAGTTTTATGTGAATACCGTCAGCTACCTTCTCCAGCTTGCTCCTGTTTTTGTAAAGGGTCTTTTCATATGCAAAAGAAGGGGGGGAGTGTCTTATTTCCCACTTGCAGTGGGCTTTCCTACTACCTTTTCAACAGAGCTAAACTGAAAGCTTCTAAGTACGTTTTTAAATCATTTTATACTGGATTTTTATATCAGTATCTGTGCATCTTATTCTTTATAGTAGTGTCTATTACATGCAGAAATATAAAAATGAGTTTATACTGTGCCTTTAAAGGGACATAAAACAAGTTAGGATAGAGCCAAAATATAATAATATGCCCTTTAATTACTTTACCTGCAAATGTATACTGCAGTGCCTCGCCATTAACCCTTTCTTTTTAGTTTCTGAATTGTAAAGCTTTAACTCCCCCCACACATTTCCGTCTATGGCTGTATCTATATCTATTGTGGTTTTGATAGAATGCAAAAGTGAATAGGGATTATCTGCTGGAGCGTGCCTAGAAGCTGTGAACTCAGTTGAAATACAATGCCTGTGTCTAAACACTGATAAAGAGGGGGTGGAGTTGGCTGCTCCAGGCAGCTTAGCTATGTAATTCATTTTGCTTATTTTTGAAAATTATTTTAAAATACGTGCCAGCAATTTTAAACATTTTTTTTATGCAAACTATTTTTAATTAATTAGCCCTTTTAGGATATGCACAGATCTCAAGGGACATGAAAGCCAAATTTTTTTCTTTCGTGATTTAGAAAGAGCATGTCATTTTAAACATCTTTCTAATTTACTTCTATTATCTAATTTGCTTCATTCTCTTGATATCACTTTCTGAAAAGCATATCTAGATATGCTCAGTATCTGCTGATTGGTTGTTGCACCTAGAGGCCTTGTGTGATTGGCTCACACATGTGCATTGCTATTTCTTCAACAAAGGATATCTAAAGAATTGAGCAAATTAGATAATAGAAGTAAATTGGAAAGTTGTTTAAAATTGCATGCCCTATCTGAATCATGAAATTTTAATTTTGACTAGACTGTCCCTTTAATGACAAAGCAAAAGCAGATTTTTGATAAATGAACTGAAATATCACATTGACATAAGTATTTAGACCCTTTGTTATCACACATGTATCCCATTTATCTGGTTCATCTTTGAAATGTTTCTACACTTTGACTGAAGTCCACCTGTGGAAAATGCAATTGATTTGACATGATTTGGAACGGCGCAGTGGCACACACCTGCCCTGACTATATAAGGTCTCACAGCTGAAAATGTATATCAGAACAAACAAAATGCCACGGCCTGAGTGTGTATGTGTGTGCTGTATATATATATATATATATATATATATATATATAATATATTGTGTATATATATATATATAAATATGTATATATACATATATTTTTTTTCCCCAACAAGTCAAAACAGTTGCTGTAGTTTACTTTTAGTAAGATATGGATGTACATTTTCATGTACACTTTTCAAGGAGAATACGTCATGGGCTTTGCGCAACATTTTAGGGTTTTTGTGTGTTTTTTTCTATTTGTCTTTTCCATTGACTTATATGGGGAATACGTGAACGTGTATGCGATTTGGCGGTTTGTATTATGCAGCTTAACGAGCGCGCAAAATAGTTATTTTTCAACTTGTAATAGCTGCACAACCTCAAATGCGAAGAAAGCCATAACGCACGTGGCGTTTTCTCAAATGATTTGCTGTGCAACTTGTAATCTTGTTCTTTGTATGGAATGCATTAGCTGTCCTAATTTAGGGAGATGCAAAGCACCACCATATATTATGATAATCATAATAACATTCATATTTACAACAATTTCCAATAGCAAAAGCTATATTTTTCCCTAAAGGCTGCATCTTTCTCCAAACCAGCCATATATAAGCAACAGTGCTCAATGCTCATACGTCCTTCCTTCAATGGTTCCCTTAATTCAGTGACTTGTTGATTTATTGATCATTTAGTTTTTGACAGTCAGCCATTTTTAAAGCTTCAAAACATAAAGGCCATATAAATAAACTCTCCTTTTCCATTGTAATAAAAAAAAGATGATTGTTCAATACCATTACTCAGGTATTTCTGCATAGCTCAGGCTATTTTCCTGTTGCTGAGAAAACACAAAGTTTAAAGCACAAATATTGGAACTTCTTTCTTAATCGAAATGCGTCTGTTCACTGTGATACACATAGGTTATAAAATAGATGTTTTAATGTCTCTTGAGTGAACTTTCATACAATGGTAAACATTTTCTTAGTTTCATCTAAAATAGTTTTTTTTTCTTTCTTAACCCTTTAATGACCACAGCACTTTTCCATTTTCTGTCCGTTTGGGACCAAGGCTATTTTTACATTTTTGCGGTGTTTGTGTTTAGCTGTAATTTTCCTCTTACTCATTTACTGTACCCACACATATTATATACCGTTTTTCTCGCCATTAAATGGACTTTCCAAAGATACCATTATTTTCATCATATCTTATAATTTACTATAAAAAAGTATAAAATATGAGGAAAAAAATGGAAAAAAACACACTTTTTCTAATTTTGACCCCCAACATCTGTTACATATCTACAACCACCAAAAAAGTCCCATGCTAAATAGTTTCTAAATTTTGTCCTGAGTTTAGAAATACCCAATGTTTACATGTTCTTTGCTTTTTTTGCAAGTTATAGGTCCATAAATACAAGTAGAACTTTGCTATTTCCAAACCACTTTTTTTCAAAATTAGCGCTAGTTACATTGGAACACTAATATCTTTCAGGAATCCCTGAATATCCATTGACATGTATATATTTTTTTTTAGAAGACATCCCAAAGTATTGATCTAGGCCCATTTTGGTATATTTCATGCCACCATTTCACCGCCAAATGCGATCAAATAAAAAAAATTGTTCACTTTTTCACAAATTTTTTCACAAACTTTAGGTTTCTCACTGAAATCATTTACAAACAGCTTGTGCAATTATGGCATAAATGGTTGTAAATGCTTCTCTGGGATCCCCTTTGTTCATAAATAGCAGACATATATGGCCTTGGCTTTGCTTTTTAATAATTAGAAGGCTGCTAAATGCCACTGCGCACCACACGTGTATTATGCCCAGCAGTGAAGGGATTAATTAGGGAGCATGCAAGGAGCTTCTAGGGTTAATTTTAGATTTAGTGTAGTGTAGTAGACAACCCCAAGTATTGATTTAGGCCCATTTTGGTATATTTCATGCTACCATTTCACCGCCAAATGCGATCAAATTAAAAAAACCGCTAAATTTTTCTCAATGAAATTATTTACAAACAGCTTGTGCCATTATGGCACAAATGGTTGTAAATGCTTCTCTGGGATCCCCTTTGTTCAGAAATAGCAGACATATATGACTTTGGCATTGCTTTTTGGTAATTAGAAGGCCGCTAAATACTGCTGCGCATCACACGTGTATTATGGCTAGCAGTGAAGGGGTTAATTAGGTAGTTTGTAGGGAGCTTGCAGGGTTAATTTTAGCTTTAGTGTAGAGATCAGCCTCCCACCTGACACATCCCACCCCCTGATCCCTCCCAAACAGCTCCCTTCCCTCCCCCACCCCACAATTGTCCCCGCCATCTTAAGTACTGGCAGAAAGTCTGCTAGTACTAAAATAAAAGTTTTTTTTTTTTTTTTTTTTTAATTTTTTTAGCATATTTACATATGCTGCTGTGTAGGATCCCCCTTAGCCCCCAACCTCCCTGATCCCCCCCAAAACAGCTCTCTAACCCTCCCCCTCTGCATTATTGGGGGCCATCTTGGGTACTGGCAGCTGTCTCCCAGTACCCAACTTGCAGAAAAAAATGTTTTTTTTTTGTTTCTGGTTTTTTTTTTCTGTAGTGTAGCTTCCCCCCCAGACCAACCCCCACACCTTGATTGATTTATTTTTTTAAAACTTTTTGTAGCACTTTTATTAAACTTTTTGCTGTAGTGTAGCGGATCCCACCCGCTCCCCCCCGTGCACGCGCCCGCCCCCGCCCTCCCATGCACGCGCGCCATGCGCGCCCCCGGACATCCCCGCCCACGATCCCGCCCCCCTCCACATCACTAGTGCCAACGATGGCCGCCACCCGCCTCCCGGTCCGGCTCCCAACCATCAACGAGGAAAGCCACCGATCTCCGGTGCAGAGAGGGCCACAGAGTGGCTCTCTCTGCACCGGATTGCTTAAAAAGGTTATTGCAGGATGCCTCCATATCGAGGCATCACTGCAATAACGCGGATCGTTTCCAGCTGCTTTCCACACCAAGGACGTGCAGGGTATGTCCTCAGGCGTTAACTGCCTTTTTTTTGAGGCCGTACCCTGCACGTCCTCAGTCGTTAAGGGGTTAAAGGGACAGTCAAGTCCAAAAAAAACTTTCATGATTCAAATAGGGCATGTCATTTTAAACAACTTTCCAATTTACTTGCATCACCAATTTTGCTTTGTTCTCTTGGTATTCTTACTTGAAAGCTAAACCTAGGAGGTTCATATGCTAATTTCTTAGACCTTGATAGCCGCTTCTTTATTTGACAGTTTTTCACCACTAGAGGGCGTTAGTTCATGTGTTTCACATAGATAACATAGAGCTCACTCACGTGAATTTACCAAGGAGTGAGCACTGATTGGCTAAAATGCAAGTCTGTCAAAAACTTAAATAAGGAGGCAGTCTGCAGAGGCTTAGATACAAGGTAATCACAGAGGTAAAACGTATATTATTATAACTGTGTTGGTATTGCAAAATTAAGGTATGCGTAATTAAGGGATTATCTATCTTTTAAAACAACAAAAATTCTGGTGTTGACTGTCCCTTTAACTTGTGTTACTGTCTTAAGTAAAACAAAATTTTCTTGTCAACCTTGCAGAGGCGTGTCTCTCTCAAAAGTATGTGCAAAATGTATTATTCAGATATTCCAAATAGGGCCACGGGTAGCAGCATTTAGCTATTTTCAAAGACGAATATATTAGTAGATTTGCACAAATCTTTCTGTGTTGCACTTTAACACTAATATATCCGGCGCCAAAAACAGCCGAATCCTGCAACCCGTGGCCATATTTGGAATTTGTTTGACAAACGAAAATCCACACAATGAGTTTTTCACATACCTACTCTCAACCAGTAAGGAGAGGTACTTGTCTCTATTAGCCAATGTGGATTAGTAGGAAGAATAAAAACAATACTCCAGTATTAGTTTCTTTAAACAGCTTTTACTTTGTATTTTTCAGCTAATGACAAGTTTTCAACATATATAACTGTTCCTTTTTTATGTGCATGATGAAAAATATTTGAGTGCAATGTGCCTTTAAGATGAAAGGATCCCTGCAATGCATGGGTAATTTTTTTTAACTGAATACATTTTGCAGTAGAGGGTTGTTTGTTGTGTCTCTTGAAATCTGGTTACCTTAATGAATCTGAACCTAAAGAATGTAGTCTGGGATTTCAACATTCATCGATGCAGAGCATTAACTTATAAACTGCATAACTGTCATTTCTACACTTTGTCAACCAGCATTGCACGTGCAGAGTCAGGGAACAAAAAATTCCCATTTCTAATATCCTTTGATCTGATGGACTAGATTACAAGTTTTCGCTATATCGCTAATTGCGGTAGAAGTAAACTTTTTGCACGTGTTCGGTTGTGCTGGTATTACGCATTGAAAGTAAAAAGTTCTTGCCCTCAAGCTAACCCAATAACCTATTCCCCCATAGAAGTCAATGGAGAGAAAGAAAAAACACCACACTCTCGCACAAACCTGATCACATATTCTCATGGGTGCTAAGCCGTCATGAAAATATTAATATGTTCTATTTATTCATAAATACATATTTCTATATATATATGGTATTTCGGTTCAATATATATCTATACATATATATATATATATATATATATATATATATATACACACACATATGAATATATATAGGTATAGATATATATACAGATATATATAGGAATATCTTTTTTTCTATGTGCAGAACATTGGAATGTGAAATATTTACAGTAAATACACAGTATAACACTTTATTAAAAATGAATATCGCATACAAATGTTTTTTCATGTTTTCATTTACTTATCCTGCAAAGGGCTAATGCACTTCTATATATGTGTACATATGTATTTATGTGTGTATGTGTTTATATGTCTATATATGTCTGTAAATACATATATACACATATAAATACATATGAACACATATATAGACATATATATATGTATATATTCTGTGTATATATATATATATATATATATATACACACACACACACACACACACATACATATATATACATATTTAGACATGTATATGTATGTATCTCTTTATTAAAGCCCTTTGCCTGCCTTTTTTCTAACACCTGAGATCACATATCTTTGAGCCCTTATAATTTTTTGTTTTTGTTTAATTATTTTTATTAGATGGTGTTATTATGAGTGTAAGTGTACTTTGTAATGTATTTGTGACACTTTTTTGTTTCACGAAACAGTTAACCACAGCTCTGAGAATGCGTTAATTATTCTAGTATAAATCGTGATTGCGCTCAAGCGATCACGTTTACTTTCAACTTGTTATAACAGCGCAATTCAACCTGCGTGCAAACAATTGCGAATACCCAATATCGCTTATGCCCAAATGTTTGTGCTTGAATTGGAAGCTGTGTATTTGTGTGCAGAAGGGAAATAGAAACTTAAAACACATGATTGTTAAAGGGAAAGCATGAACAAATTCCAAGATACAGAGGTATATGTATCAAGCTCCGTATGTAGCCTGATGCCCCGTGTTTCTGGCAAGCCTGCAGGGGGCAGCGTTGCACCAGCTGGTGCAATGCTGAATACGGCGAGCGTATTGCTCGCCATATTCAGCGAAGTCTGGCGGACCTGATCCGCACTGTCGGATCAGGTCCGACAGACCTTCATAACTAGAGGCCACAGTGTAAGTAATCAAAGCCATTCATTTTAAAGTAGTACAAAGAAAAAGAAAAAAGAACGTGTGGATTGTCATCGTTGGTTGTATTGTTTTGTACTGCCTAATATTTTGTATCATGTTTATTTTTAGATAATTTAAAGGGACATAATACTCATATGCTAAAACACTTGAAACTGATGCAGTATAACTATAAAAAGCTGACAGGAAAATATCACCTGAGCATCTCTATGTAAAAAAGGAAGATATTTTACCTCACAATCTCCTCAGCTCTGCAGTGTTTGTTCTGTGTAAAAAGTTATACTCAGCTGTTCCCAGCTGCAGGTAAAAATAAAAAAATAAAAATGAAGAAATGAACAGCAGCCAATCAGCATCAGCAGTGCTGAGGTCATGAACTCTTACTATGATCTCATGAGATTTGACTTAACTCTCATGAGATTTCATAGTAAGCTTCCTTTACCTGATTGGTGAAATAATATGAGAGTTCACGATGCTCATTCCCTAAGATGTCCCGGGACAGACACACTGATATGCTGCTTAGAAATCCTTTACAATGGGAGGTGGCTACTGAGGAACTTTTGAGGTAAAATATCTTTCTTTTTTACATAGAGATGTTCAGGAGATATTTTCTAGTCAGCTTTTTACAGCTATGCTGCATCACTTTCAAGTGTTTAAACATTTGGGTATTATGGCCCTTTAAGAAAGGATGCATCTGATACTACAATAATTTTAAAGGGACATTAAACACTTTGAGATTGTAATATAAGGTTTAATTATTTGTAGTAAAGAAAGCTTTGCAATGCACTTTCATTATTTATTTATTTTTACCCTTTTTAATGTAATTTACTTCTAAAAAGTGTGGGACTAACAATTCCTGTTAAAAATAGATGGCAGACTTTAACTACTTAATACCATTGGTGAGTATCTTTATATCATTTAATTACAGCCAATTAGGGTTAGTTGTAAACAAGTTTGTCCGTTGCTCTAAGTAATCATAGTGTAGTATGTACCTGGCTTCGGTAATCTGCCACATATTTAAGGAAATCTAGTTTACAGAATTTCCTTTTCAGCTTCTCTAGGGGAATGTGAGATAAGAGCAAATTTTGAAACAAAAACAAGAGGTATTAAAATTCTTAAAACTACAATTTCCTTAAAATTCTACTGAGCTATGATGCAAGCAATACAGAGATGTTATATTTCTGAAAAAGTATTTTTTCAACGCCTGAATCTCTTGATATATGACAGCAAAATACAGTAATGCTTGATACATACATGATAAAAACAATAAAGAGATAAATTATTACACAGAAATATTGGTGTAACCAATTATTTGATTCTTTGTTCCACTCCCCTTTTTAAAAAAAAAGAATAGAATTATTGGAATACATTTGAACTTTTCCTGTTCCCTTTTTTTCCCCACAAACAAAAGAAATGCTGCATCAGAGATTGAGAATGACCCACAGGGAGAGGCAGGTCTAAACAGTATAGACATACCACCAGCCATATATCTGTCAACACTGATTATAGGTTCAACCAAAAGGAGTCACCTAACAAATTTGCAAACAGTTGAAATATAAGTAGAAGAGATCATACTGTTTTGAGTGAATTGTTACCATTACATACATTGATGTTGCTAGCTTACAAAAAAAATTACAGTACAACCTGGAAAGCAAAGCTTTGGGTGGGGTTGAGCTGGCTGGTATGGGGAGCCAATAGGGGGTTGAACTCAAATAGTGGGGTGGTGGCCTCATCTTCCTGCACATGTTTAGGGCAGGTCCTGACTTAAAACAGCAGTTACACCACTTCTGCCACGTCCATATGAAGCTGCTACTTTCTATCTGTACCTCAGCTCTATCCCAGCTTCACTGCTGCCTAATCCCATGGCTGGAGTTGCCATTTGTAATGGTTCCACTTACCATAAAACATGACAAAACAATCCATCCAGTGGTCTCCAAGCTTTGTTGCTTTGAGACCCCAGTCATACTTTTACACTTATATGACAACTTTTAGTTTAGGTATTGTATATGCTAGTGACTCAACAATGGCTTCATTACTATCACACAATTAGGCAAAAATTAAATTGATATGAACTAAGAATTGTATATAGGAAAAATACACAGTTTGTGAAAAAAAGAATTTGAGATATCTTACCACAGTCCTAACTCTTTTTGCCACTCTCAATTAAGGATTGTGATACCCCAAAGTATTGACATACAATAACATAACAATAGGGGTTTCAGGGGATAACACTGCATCTGGTCCCTTGGGGGCCAATCCACATTTTGTGCTTTGGAGCCTTGTGGGTTCCAGTCATGCTGACACAGTCTGGGAAAGAAGGATTACAGGGCCCTGCTCCCTAAAGAGCTTATGATTTAAAGGGCCATTAAATACAGCATAATTGCATAATGAAGAAGTACATAATAAAAAGACAATGCAATAACTCCTTCACTGAATTTCAAATAGGCAGATTATTTTCTTGTAAATTTATTTTTTTTCTCTTATTTTCTAGCCCCCTGAATCATTTGACAGACTTCAGCCAATCACAGACTAGTATACATATACCCTGTGAGCTTGTACACATGCTCAGTAGGAGCTTGGTATCCAGAAAGTGTGTATATAAAAAGACAGTGCACAATTTGATAATGGAAGTAAATTGGAAAGTGTCTTAAAACTGCATGAATATCTGAATCATAAAAGTTTATTTTGACTTGAGTGTCCTTTTAAGTGATATTTGTTCAGAATCAATGATCTGCATTTGTTTTAACAAAATATTGGGCTACAGGGGAAAATACTACAACTATGTTTTATCAATACAAGAGATAAGGAAGCCAGCATGTATGTCATTCACTGCTTATTAAAAAGTATTGGGTATGGGGGCGGAGCCAACCGCCAAGCAGAGCAGATGCTTTCATACAGAGCTCTCCAAACTAACGCTATTTTAAACTGCTAAATACCATTGTTCCTCAGGCAAATACTTGATTTTTATTCCCATACACATGCCTTACCAAGTGGCCCTTGAACCAGCATAATTATGCCAACTTATATTCATAATACTCCTCATAACAGTAAAACGAGACCCTATATTCACTCCTGAGGAATTCCACCTCCATACCTACCAGCAAATGAAGAGCTATGTATGTGTTAAGTATAAGAAATAATTATTACACCACTGTCTAAGACTTATCGTTTACCTTTTTGTGTCTGTAATTTCTATGCACATACCGATGTGGAGTTGTATTACTTTATTTTCTCTTGTTTGTCTCAATAAAAACATTTAAAAAAGTATTGGGTATAAAACAGCAATTAGAAAACCTCTAAATTAATTGGAAACAAATAGAAAAAAAATTAAAGGAGAAAGTTATCTTCTTTATTATTTTTCTTATAAGAATTAGGAAAACCAATAGTGGGTTAAGAAGGGTTAAAAGATTTGTTTACTCAAGCAGATTCTGTCAATAAATATACAGCAGACACCACTCACAATTTCTGTAGTGTTAAAATTAAGTATACAAGTATACAGCTATGTCACCTGTAGCAGCTCATTTTAGATAATTTACCACATTTGGGGGTCAAATCCAATTTTGGTGATCATTTTTATCAGCTGTTTTAGGCCTCCCGATACACCTTTCTCATCATCGGAGCAATTACAAAGTAAACAATAACCTCATTTTTGTATATGAAAAAGATTGTATCCGATCTAATTAGATATTAGAAAATTCACCCATACAATGAATGGACAGCAGTGATCAAAATCCACCCAACCACAAGTTATCAATTAAATAATTATCACAAAATGGACACATTAACAGCCAAAGGCACTTGATAAATGCTCCAAACCCCCAGAACGAAAATACACATTGCCCAAAAATCTGCGCATGCTTGGATCAGAAAAACAAGAGGCCTCATGTCCACAAAGGAGACATCCCTTTTTAATAACGATTGAATGGCATCAAATAACAAACAATAATGAATATGTCCTCATCATCATCATCATCATCAATGTGTTAATGTAAAAACATGAATAAAAGATTTCTACAATACAATAGATGTTGGAAAATCAATACAGATATCAATTTATACCTATCAATAAGTTTAGAAAGTTATATTAATAAAAAATAAAAACCACTCTATCCATTTGCAACACAAACATGGATTCCATTAACTCACTATAAAAGGAGGCACTCACTGATAGGGGTCAAGTTGTCAATGTGTCAGTGTTTCTGATTAGCTGGGAGGGCAATGTGATGTAAGGTTTAAAGAGTACAAATCCAAAATGGTCATGCTAAGGAAATGTATATCCCTGTTATCAACTGAAAATCAATGTACATTTATTTTCTTAATGTGGTGCTAATTTGAATTATTCTATATCACACATTCCAACATTTTTATTCTTCACCCCAGGACTGGGAAAGCAGTTGCCAGGCAATCTTTGGGCAGACTCTAGCAGTTTATTTGTTGCAGTTTATACAGTCTTTGTAATTTATGTACATGTTATTTGTATGCCAGTATGTGTCTTTTGTTTATAAGTTTTAGGATCCAGGAATCATTTTCTGTAACCAGACATATAAGGAATAGATAAATGGATTGTATGAAGGACAGAACCTCCAATTCGGTATCGTCCCACAAAATGCTGGACAGTTGGGAGGTTTACTATATGGCTAACTTTAAAGGGACAGTTCACCAAAACAATTTCTCCCATTTAAATTGTTCCCAATAATACATTTTACCTGCTGGAGTGTAATAAATTGCTTACAAGTAGCTCATTTACCCCTATAATAAAATGATAATTTTCCATTGTTCTCTATGTATTGAGCTTTAGTTTTTCAGACAAATATAAGATAAGGAAGCAAGTGTGTGTACACAAAGTGATAACAGAATGAGATCAGATATTGCCTGAAGCTCAACCCATTGTAATTGGCTGTGGTTTAAAAGCAAAAAACCAGCTACTTCATATACACAAATAAACCTGAAAATGCAATTTCTCATACATTTATGCTCTGCAACTCGTATAACAAGTCATTGAAAATACAAATAGCTCCTTTGCCTTTATTATGACATTTTAAATGGCTGCTTTTTAATTGTTACATTCGCCCCCTATACTGAACATTTTAATACTGTAGTATTGGATATAGAAAAGCTTTATAAACAAGAAGCTTCAACAGACATCAACATCACAGTGGGGTGGGAGAGGGAGAGCCCAGCTCATTTTAAATGTACTCTTGCCTGATTATATTAAAAAAATGCTACAATGTGAAATAAAAACCTGATAATAAGTGTTTAATACAGAGCCCTGCTAGTGTCACATTGGAAAAAAAAAGGAAAATCATTACCACACTGCACCATGCTGAGAGCACGAAATATTAAAGTGTGTCCACTATTGAACTATTTTGTGCGCACATGACAAACAGTAATGTGTGCGCTCAATATAAGTGTCCCAAACAATGCAATTACATAATGCGCCCAAATTAACTATTTTGTGCGCACACAATGTAACTGTATAATTAGGATCCCAGTATCATCTTTCGTTCTTTTGTGCACATTCCACAATGTTGCCTCCCTAACTTAGCCAGCCAATTGAGTGGCGTAATATGACCAGGGGGCAGTGTGTATTATCGTGGGAAGGACTACCCCTCGAGTGTATGGTGAAGCACTAGTGTAATTCTGATGGTATTTTGACATGTGGGTATTATTGTGCACTGCAGGAGCCCTGCCCAGGATCAAACACACTGCCCCCTGCTCATATTACACCACTCAATTGGCTGGCTAAGTTAGGGAGGCAACTGCAACCCTCATTATACAGTTACATTAAGTGCACAAATAGTTAATTCGTGAGCACAATGTAACTGCATTATTTTGTGTGTACACTTACAGATTGGTGCATGCACACAAAATACTTAAATAGTGAACACGCTTTAATATGTTGTGCACACCGTGTATTATACCGTGAGCATGGTGTGTTACAGCATTGTAATGATTTTCCTTTTTTTTTTTTCAACGTGACACCAGCGGGGCTCTGTAGTTGAAAACATATTTAGAATAAAAATGCTCAATGTATCAAGATATTCTAAGCTTTAGCTGATGTACATTTTGCATAAGTAGGAGCAATTTTCAATAACCAAAGACAAAATTAATTTTACATTTCTAACAATGATCAGTTTTTAGCAAATAATGTACAATACTGAGCCGTTAGCATTAAAGGGACACTGAACCCAATTTTTTTTCTTTCGTGATTCAGATAGAGCATGCAATTTTAAGCAACTTACTAATTTACTCCTATTATTAATTTTTCTTCGTTGTCTTGCTATCTTTATTTGAAAAAGAAAGCAGCTAGGCTTTTTTTTGGTTCAGTACCCTGGACAGCACTTTTTAATTGGTGGATGAATTCACCAATCAGCAAGAACAACCCAGGTTGTTCACCAACAATAGGCCAGCATCTAAACGTACATTCTTGCATTTCAAATAAAGATACCAAGAGAATGAAGAAAATTTGATAATAGGAGTAAATTAGAAAGTTGCTTAAAATGTCATGCTCTATCTGAATCACAAAAGAAAAAAATATTGGGTTCAGTGTCCTTTAAACTAACCTTGGATAAATGATCTGAAAATGATAAAAACATAACACACAAAAACACTGAGTTTCAATTTCAAACAAAATATCAGAAAAACTGAAAGAAAATATTTTTTTATTAGGAGTGTGGCTAAAAAAAAAGACAATTCTATTAGCATTAACTTTTTTCTCTTATAGATAAGATTTCTGGGATAAAACCAACGTGACAACTTTAATCAAATCCGTATACATCAGTCTTCCTTGTCCTGGCTTGTCTCCAAAACCTACAGTACATGACAATCTACTTACAAGGGACTGATCTGAGCGTTCTTCTGTTATTGCAGGAGAACAATAGCTGACTGGACAGATTCCTGATGTTTTGTCACTGATGTCACCCTTCTTGGGGACACATTGTCTATTGTGGTTTGTTTTGTCTAGAGTACTAGCTCATTGTATAAAAACAAATTCACCTGCTTTTGTATTTTCTGCAGTAACTTTTATATATACTGCAGTAACATATATATATATATATGTATGTATGTGTATATGTATATATATATATATATTGTATATATTTTTATATATATATATATATATATATTGTATATATTTTTTATATATATATATATATATATATATATATATATATATATATATATATAATTAATTTGTAGGTGTATGCACTCTCACCATCTGTCATCAACTGCCAGGGTGCTGTAAGGATATGTCAATAGTTTCAAATAGAATAAGTACTCACTGGACTTCAGCCGTCTGTGTAATAATTAATTTATTTGTGACATTTCGGGACACCAAACAGTCCCTTTCTCTGACAAACAACAATACAAAATAGCAAACTTATAAAGGTAAGTAGAACCCTCCCCTGTGCTATGAGCCAATCAGTGCAATCAGTGTAGGGAGACAGGAGAAACAAGCCTCCTGATAGGATAATAACTCAGGTCAAACTAACCTGATAGGATGAAAACATGTGCAGTTACATATACCATAAGTGAAGGAGAACAGAAATTTGTAAAAAGTATATGAAATATGTAAAAAATGAACGACCTCCTTGGTCCGCAGATGACAACCTATCAAATAGCAACATTCATGGGTGTAAACAACAATGCAGTATAAGGCTTGTGTGATATAAAATTACAAAACTAAAATAACCAATAGTGTTTGTTCACACAAAACTTGCTTTCGGATCAACCAATCCAACAGGCTGTCTGGTGAGTTGTCAGAGTTACAATAACTCCTCCTCCCTGATCACCGTGCCTGTCAGTTTCATGTATAGTAAATAAAACACTCAAATCAGTTATCCAGAGAAATGCCCACCATACCGCTCTGTGTGTAATGTTATGTTTAAAAATACCATATAATCACTCAATCAAACTTATCCAAACCATTCCGTGTGTATATAAAAACAAATTCAGTGTATATGTAAAAACAAATAAACTTGTGAATATACGGAGATCGTCATCACCCTTGATTGTATAGCGGGGTAGTATTTCTAACAGAGAACACAGTGATCGCCTGTTGCTATATGCGAATAACAATGTGTGACAATAACATACATAGCCCGTCGGTTATACACATGTCACGTCATTGTCCAATGGGGTTATAGTATGGAGCCACACACCACTAACGTACCAATCAGCTCCTATGGTGTCAAAACAAAGGCACATAATACCGGCCCATGTTCCTAATAGGCTGAAACCAACTCGCCTGTACCAATAGAATCGCAGCATAGTCGGCAATGTGTATTGATCAAAATAGCATGTAGATGTCCCATTGATATGCACAACTTCACGAGATACCAATTATTAACAAATCACATTCGTATACAGGCTGTGCTGAATCAGACAAAATACCCAATATGATGGAAGACCGCAATGTGACAGAGTCAAAACATGCATCCCCATAAATTGTCAGTTCAGCAAGAGCCACAAATCCCCATATATAATCACCATGCCTACCACAAAGATGGCACACCAGGGGTGTCAAAACAAGGCTAGTGGTCAAAAACGTCCAAAATAGTAATCCACGCACCGGGTGCTATTACACGAAGACTCATATGTAACCATACTTGGCAAAAGGTGCCGCAAATAGCGAGCAACCGCACCCTGCGTGTCAACATAAGTATAAAAGAAATATACAATGACCAGCAAAACTAACAATACATCTACAAATGTGCTTTATAAAATAAAAAATAAAAAATTCAAATAAACATAAAACAAGACACCTGCTTCACCTAAAACTTTTTCCTGTAAATAGTAAACGGCGACAAAAAACTAAATATTTCATGCTAAAATGCATGGAAATTGCAAACAAGAAATACCCAATCCTGACAACCAAGTCACCATTAAAAGTATATATATATATATATATATATATATATATATATATATATATATATATATATATATATATATGTGTGTATAACCGACGTGCTATGTATGTTATTGTCACACGTCGTTATTCGCATATAGCAACATGCGATCACTGTGTTCTCTGTTAGAAATACCACCCCGCTATACAATCAAGGGTGATGACGATCTCCATATATTCACAAGTTTATTTGTTTTTACATATACATGGAATTTGTTTTTATATACACACGGAATGGTTTGGATAAGTTTGATTGAGTGATTATATGGTATTTTTAAACATAACATTACACACAGAGCGGTATGGTGGGCATTTCTCTGGATAACTGATTTGAGTGTTTTATTTACTATACGTGAAACTGACAGGCACAGTGATCAGGGAGGAGGAGTTATTGTAACTCTGACAACTCACCAGACAGCCTGTTAGATTGGTTGATCCGAAAGCAAGTTTTGTGTGAACAAACACTATTGGTTATTTTAGTTTTGTAATTTTATATCACATGAGCCTTATACTTCATTGTTGTTTACACCCATGAATGTTGCTATTTGATAGGTTGTCATCTGCGGACCAAGGAGGTCATTCTTTTTTACATATTTCATATACTTTTTACAAATTTCTGTTCTCCTTCACTTATGGTATATGTAACTGCACATGTTTTCATCCTATCAGGTTAGTTTGACCTGAGTTATTATCCTATCAGGAGGCTTGTTTCTCCTGTCTCCATACACTGATTGCACTGATTGGCTCATAACACAGGGGAGGGTTCTACTTACCTTTATAAGTTTGCCATTTTGTATTGTTGTTTGTCAGAGGAAGGGACTGTTTGGTGTCCCGAAACGTCACAAATAAATTAATTATTACACAGACGGCTGAAGTCCAGTGAGTGCTTTTTCTATTTGAAACTATATATAGAAGAGGGACTAGAGGAGGAAGAATTTTGGGATCAAGAAGGGAGAATGGAAGAAAGAATGAACCCAAAGAGGGGGAGACAGGGAAACAATTATTAAAAATATTTAACTTATCCTCACATTTATTCACAAATGTAGAACTAGAAGTTCTGTCCAGGGGTTTAAACTTTGCTCCAACTAGAGGTCCCAATCCATTTAACCTTTTCATAGATTTCAACAAATTTATTCGCAAGTTGACACTATGCAGACACTTTGAGAAATTAAATGCTAAGGATAATGTCGAATTTCTCAAAGGTATTTCAGACACTGACTTAGAACTACTCAATACCCTAGAAGAACTGTATATAGATCATGAAAATAATGATCAAATACAAACACAGAGTACAAGTAGAAAACACTCCAATCTAAAACCCTCATCTATCTTCTTCCCCACACAGTCAAAGGGCAATGCTATACCAACTTTTCACGACCTGGTACAGAGGGACCTACAAAGTCTATGTGAAAATTATACTATTAAAAAAGATAACCTTAAAAGAGAGGAAAAAATAGCGTTAGATAATGTAAAAAAATCTAAAAGATATAGTAATGCGTGAAGCAGATAAAGGAGGAGGTCTAGTCATTCAGAATAGAACTGACTACATCTCAGAAGCAAATAAACTTCTGGATGATACTAAGACATATAAAAAATTGAAGGGAGACCCAACTAGCACCTTCCAAAAGCTCTATGACTCGCTTATAGATACAGCCCAGCATTTGAATATTTTGTCTACCAATGAACACAAATATTTATTACATCCATACCCTAAAATAGCAACATTTTACAATCTTCCCAAAATTCACAAGGACCCAATAAATCCCCCAGGCCGTCCCATAGTATCAGGGATTGATTCATTAACAGCTAGAATCTCAGAATACGCAGATTTCTTTCTTAAACCCTTAGTACCCAATTTAAAATCATATCTTAGAGATTCAACAGACACAATCTGTAAATTAGAAAAAATTACATGGCAAGACAGCTATCTCTGGATGACACTAGACGTGTCATCTCTATATACGAATATTCCTCATGACCTAGGAGTTATGGCCATGAAACAGGTACTTAGCACTACAGACCTTTCAAATGAACACCAAGAATTCCTGGTAGAATGCATTAGATTTGTATTGGAGAAAAATTATTTTAATTTCTCCAATCAATTCTACTTACAAATAAGTGGGACTGCAATGGGCACCACCATGGCACCCTGTTACGCCAATTTATATATGGGCGTATGGGAGGATACTTACATATATAATAATAATCCATTCAAAGACAACATAGTCTGGTGGGGCAGATACATCGACGATATTGTACTTATATGGAATGGGGATGTATCTGCCTCCACAAAATTTGTAGAATATTTGAACGAAAATAACTTTAATCTAAGACAGTTTAGAATTCCTTGATTTAATCCTGTTCAGGGAGGACTCCAAAATTTGCACAAAATTGTTTTGTAAACCCACTGACTGCAATGGCTACTTACATGCAGACAGTGGACATTACAAACCATGGCTTAAAAATATACCCTATGGGCAGTTCCAACGGGTAAAAAGAAATTGCTCTAAGGACAGCGATTTTAACAAAGAAGCAGCCGTACTCAAACAAAAATTCATACAAAAAAAGTATTCTAAAAAATTGATAAATGATTCTTACAATAAAGTACAAAACATAGAGAGAAAACAACTTCTAATTCCCAACAAAGAAAAAAACAGCTCGACATCAAATATAAGAAAAAATACAATAGGCATGGTAACCACCTATAATGAGGCAGCACCAGAAATTAAAAAAATCCTTAGAAAGTATTGGCCCATATTAGAACAGGATAAACTACTCAAAAATAGTATAGGACCAAACCCCAAGATCACTTTTAGGAAAAATACCTGTCTAAAACAAATTTTGGCTCCAACAAAACTAAAGGAGACAACCTCTAAATCTAATTGGCTAACCTCAAAAACAAAAGGATTTTTTAAGTGTAATAGGGCAAATTGTAAAGGGTGCAAACATGCCTATAATAAAAATAAGCCAAGTAAAGAAATACATTCCAGCAATTTCCCACAAAAAAAGTGCACTATAAATGCCCTAACCAACTGTAAAAGCACCTTTGTTGTCTACTTGTTGGAATGCCCATGCCACCTTCAATACATAGGCCGCACAAAAAGACCATATAAGATTAGACTTTTAGAACACCTGAAAAATATTGAATCAGGATATAAGGGACATAATTTATCTAATCATTATAGAAAAGTTCACAATATGGATCCACAAACCATTAAGGGCACAATTCTAGAACAAGTTCACATCCCTAAAAGAGGGGGTGATAGGTTTCAATTATTGAGACAAAGAGAGACCTACTGGATCCATTACATGGGAACTATGAGTCCAGAGGGTCTCAATGCGGACAGTGACCTAGCAGCCTTCTTATAGTCTGACATACATACACAAATAATTAAAAAAGGAAATAAACTAAGAATAATGCAGTTTATGAGTATAGTTAATACTTGGGAGAGGATACTATAATACTAAAATAGATAGTGATACAACAGTCTCTATTTTACATTCATTCCCCCGTCTCCCTCTCTCCCCCCCCCTTTCTTTTCTTCTCCCCAATCTATTATATACAATAGAAGATACACGATTAAATTATCTATATACGAATTTAATAAACTACTGAATTAATAAACTTCAGCAATACTTACAAATGGTTGGCTCTTAGAGTTAAATTCCTAATACATGGAATTTTTTCAAAAACTATTAGAGGTTCATTCCCAAATCTATAGGATATAGAATCACAGATACAATAACTCTTAAAGAATAGTACTCTATAGTAAAGTAGGAAAATAGTAACTCACATTTTTTTCCCCCTTCTTTTGAAGGCATATACATTTTATAAAATATATACTAGCATTAACTCATAGGACGTTACAACCTTGTGTTGTGGTTGACATCATGTTCAAATAGCACTGATATCTATCACTTAGGAGTCCCCTAATCAAGTCTGACTGTTATTATGGAACATATGTACTCACACTAATACAATCTATCATATAGGGATAAGTAGCGGTCTCACTATGATTTCTGATATAGCGTTGTAACCATAGCAACCCATATTAGGTAGGAGACACTAGACGTTATGCGCGTCCAAAACGTCATGACGCAGACACGTCAGTAACGTCACGCAAGTACACGCAGGCCCCAAACAAACGACGCCCACATTATGGACCCTAGAAAAGGAGCTCCATCTACCTGTCCACTCACACTACCTCTGAAGAAGAAGTTACGAATACTTCGAAACACGTAAGGTTCTCAATAGTGGGCGGACAGGGCCTGACTTTCTACCTATACGAACAGAATATCACTTTTTAATCTTTTAATAGATGTTTACTTGCACTTTTTATATATTGCTTATATTGCCTATTTTAACCTCCGCTATAGCAGAAAAACACACAGAAATCTAAGCTATAGCTAAGCACTTTTAGCTGACTAGCAAGCTTTATCTGTATCTTGCACAACATACCACATCCAGTATTATTACATAACGATATTGGTAACGCTGCAAGTCTGAAAAATAACAGACATCCGGAAACAAAGAGGTTTTACTTCTTTTCTATCCCACTTTGTTTTTTACTTTTCATCGGGAGAATTTACCAGTCCCATCAATATACAGTGGGTAACACTAATATCCACAGATCTTGGAATACTCAGCAGCTTACATACAATATTGTTTTTGTAATTAGTGGGCATAGTTATTTCAGCCCCTACAGTCCTATACATCAGTGCTGTACTACAAGCCTAAGGGAACATAATATATTCAAACCATTCTTAGCACATATGTATAGTGAACTTTACCTAGTGACTTTGTACTAAGGACAAGTGTTCCATCATCCAACACCTGGACGACAATACCATCACCAATACCTAAGGATACAGCTATACAAGTTGCATATATGTTTGTCACTTACCTCATGTCGATTGAGGGTTTTTAATGTAAGCGCATAATATTTTGAAATAAATATATCTTTTGTGTCAAAACAATATTATGCTATGTGCTTTTGTTTTCTTTTCATGAACCATGTCTTGACTGCACTCTGAGGGGAAGGAGATTCTCATCACCTAGAGGCATTACCTCCTCCTAAAGGATAAGAATCATACATTCCTACCACCATTGCAAGAAAGATACTACAGACGGATTAAAGTCTACCCAAAGAGAGTCCAGGATTTTCATTCTTGTAAAGAACTGGAACAAGAAGGACCCATTCGAATAACAGGCATCCAAGAAACAATACCAGGACACAGGAGAACACCTGGGCACATCGCTTACCTCATATGATTGAGGACATAGCTGGTAAGCAGAAATTTCTCTATTGAATCCACAATTGTGATGAAATTCAACTTCTAAGACTATTTCCAAATTTTCAATATATATATTTTTGGACTTACTTATTGTTTACAGTATAGCTGAGCGCCTCTACCACATGTTGAAATTGTTCTCTTTGTATATTATTTCTACAGAGTCAGGGGTACTCTGTTTCAATATAGAGGCAGCACGCAATCATATACTAGTCTGACTATACTCAGACCACATATAGATATCATTACTCAGGTAGTACTCATATCCATCTGATAATAACCTTAATTATATTGATATATACTGTGATACATCCTAGATTCTAGCGCAGGTGAACTCTTTCTCATAAATATATATATATATATATATATATATATATATATATACACACACATACACACACAAGCTTACCGGGCACCATCATTTTTCTCACATTTGAATTGCTATATGGCATACACAGCTTTTGTCATTTGAATATGTAAAAGTATTTGTAAAGTAAATAAATGGAAAGCTACACACCTATTAGTATCAGCACAATGTGGAGTAACATCATTTATCTGGTTTCTTTGTATTTGAATATAATGTTATAAAGACAGAAACAAAAAAGTCTGCACAGCAGAGCGCTCCTGATTCAAAAGTCCTCCGACAACGGCACAATAGAGAGAGGGCGGGAACTCATTTCCCTTACTCAAAGGATGACTGGGTCATGGGTCAAGGCAGCTCCTTCCTGCGTCACTACTCAGCACGCCAAAATTGAACAAAGTGAATTTAGAAGTAGGAAACAGAAGCGCACTTGGAATCCCAGTATAAAAACAATTCCAAATTTTATTGTGAATCCCCGTAGGATAAAAACATGGGTATTAAAACTTACAAAAAGTGTTCCAGAATGGTATGCAGGTACTCAGCGTAGCATACGCGTTTCGTGCGCTTGCGCACTTGGTCACTGCTCACCTGACTACCTGCATGTCATCTATTTAAAGAAACACAAAACATTTAAAGTGATATACCTTACATTAATTAAATTCTCTATTTAACATCCTGGAAAATACGAAAAACATAGGTAAAGGACTGTTACTTATCTGAGAGGAAATTCCCAATTATCCATATAATTTCATCTTTGTTTTAACATGTTTTGAAACGTATGAACTTCATATGTAATTTGTTGATATTGCTCTGATTATATATACTCTGTAATAAAAATAAAAAATATTATACAAAATAATAATAATATAATAATAATACTATACTCAACCTAAGGGGAGCAAAGCAAAATTATTAATTATTTATAAACATATCTTATAAAACAAAACAGATTCAGATGCCAACTCATGAACCACACTTGCAATAAATCATATATCATATAACATCTCTTTCAGAAGTAGAATTAAATGCCTTTTATAATTAAGATATAAAGCAAACTTTGTCTGCTCGTATGCATTTTCATTTATAAAACAGGACAATATTGGATCTCACTTTACACATGTTACTAATTGCCCATAAGAGTTACATACATTGCACATCTCTATATATATAAATAGATCTACTACTTCACACAAAGAGATCTAAGTCGCTTTTCATGTTTATACCAAATGGATAGCTGGTTTCTAAAGTAAACATCAAATAAGTCTCTCTCTTGTTTGAAGTCATCTCCCTATTTCCTCCTCTTCTCCATATAGGTATAAAGTCAATACCCTGTACTGTCAATGCTGATGTATCTGCATTGTGCAAATTTTTCTAATGTCTAGCAACTGGGGTGTCTGATTCTGTATCTTCAATTGAGCGCACATGCTCTAAGAATCTGTCCTTTAGCTGTCTCTTAGTCTTACCTGTATATTACATTAAGCAAATTTTATAGGTAAGAAGATAGACAACATGAGTCATGGCACAATTAATGTAGGAATTAATTTTATTTTCCTTCTGCGTTACTGTAGACTTAAAACTGTCACCCTCAGTCAAAAAACAATCGGCCTTCTACATTTGTAGAATCATTTTCGTTTCGGAAGCCAACACTTGTTAATTCTTGGTTTCAGGTCCGAGGGGGACAGATAGTTGGCTAATGTTTTACCTTTTTTAGGGATAAAATCACATCCCTCCTGTGTGATTTCTTTTAATATTGGATCACAATATAGAATAGGCAATGATTATCTCACTATATTACAGATCTTATGGAATTCTAGGCTATAAGCTGTTATAAACCTAGGTTTATTTGTACTTGGTTTCACACTATCCTTATTCTCTTTTCTTTTTTCTTTATATTCAAGCAATTCATACCTAGTTAATTTATCAACTGTATATTTTGCTTTGTCCAAAACTTCTTGTGTTTAGCCTCGACCTCTTAATCTAATCATAGCTTCCCGTGCTTGTCTTTGATAATCTGGTTCGCTGGTACAATTTATTTTTATTCTAATCAGTTCTCCTTTTGGAATTGCCTTCACTACATGTCTTGGATGACATGAGTTATATAATAAGATAGTGTTTCCAGCCGTAGGCTTTCTGTACATAACCGTATTAACTCTTTGTTTGCTCACATCACCTGAAATGGTTAAATCTAAGAAGTTTACACTCGACACTTTGTTCACTGGTGAACTTTATGTCACAATTGTTTTGATTCAAATATTGGCAGAAGTTATTAACATCTTCCTCCTTTCCATTAAACACAAAAAAGCAGATCATCAATGTACCGAAAAAAATGTACCACTAGGTCTCTGAACAGGTTTCTATCTCCATAGACAAGGGACAGCTCCCACCAACCCATAACAAGTTGGCGTATGAGGGAGCAGATTTGGCCCCCATTGCCGTCCCACGTCTCTGGAGATAGAAATTTTCCTCAAATTTAAGGAAATTATGTGTCAACAAATACTCAGTAGCCCTCATAAGGAAATTTTTAGTGGCTGGTTTAAAATCAGTTTGTAAATTTAAAAAATATTCTACTCTATGACCTATGGCCACAGGTGCACACACTACAGGTTTCTGACCTCTATGAAGAGGACATATGGCTCTCGCACCCAGCAATGTGTGCGAAATTTCAACTTCCACCCAAGTTGCACTTTGAGGGATTCAGACTGAGCACCCGCTTACGTACATGGGGTTACCCCAAACAAACACTACGCCCTTTAACCACTTGGGAGAAAGCGTGGCGGGGAGCTCACACTCTCCGACATCTCCTGACTCTTCACTACAACATACTTATCAACCCGACTCCCTTACATAAAATTTCACAACACCAGGCTTGGGAGAGAGAAATCGGTCTCACCCTTACTCTAGAGGATTGGCATGCCAGAATCAAAATAACCAAAAAGATCCTCCATTGTGCCACACTGTGGGAACTACATTATAAGATCTTGGTCCGTTGGCACCATGTACCAACTATCCTACACAAGATTTATCACTCCCAATCCCCAGAGTGTTGGAGAGGATGTAAGATGCCTGGTTCCCCGCTCCACATATGGTGGTCTTGCCCAGTAATTCAGCCATTATGGAAGAAAGTATTTACACTTCTCCGGGCACTGGGCCTCGCCCCCCCATTCACCCCTGAAGTTACCCTCTTACACATGCGGATGTCCAACCTTACCACCACTGGAGAAGCACTCACGATCTATGTCCTCATGGCCACGAAACTGACCCTGGCTAGGGCTTGGAGAGAGGAGAGGTCGCCAACTCTCTCACAGGTAATCACATGTACACATTACATTGGCCAAATGGAACAATACTCGTATAGAGTACTTGATAGCACTAATGCCTTCCATGAAATTTGGCTCCCATGGCTCACAAGGTTTCCCAACTGGTCCTCAAGCCCTCAAACCACACCATAGACCTATTAATCATCTTCCACTCTCTTGTTCCTTCACCCCCTCTCCCCTCCCCACCTTTTTTTTTTTTTTTCTCTTTCTCTTCTCCTCTCTTACCCATTATGTCCGTCTTCTATAAATTCCAGCATTTCATATCTGTATGATGCTGAGTACCAATATTATCTTTAGACACAGACTCAATATCTAAACCTGTATCTGCAATACGTTACTTCCAGAAAAGAGACTCATCTAATACATAGACTTGCTCTCATCCTTATTTTCATTTATCTTCGCTCACCTTTTTTTTTATATATAAAAGTATGCAATTTCAGACATTTAATTGTATTATTCAATGACATTTCAATGTACCCTCAATTCTGCATTTGTTGGCATATTGTTGTTTAATAAGTTGTCTCAATAAAAAAAAAAAAAAAAATATTCTACTGCTGTCATGCCTAGTGTGTGTAGTATAGATGTATAAAGTGCAGATACATCTACTACTATGAACCTATAAGTAGACTTCCATGTAACCATTTCTAATTTCTTTATTAGATATGTAGTGTCTTGTATATAGCTTGGTAATTCTTTCACTATACCTTGAAGAAAAGAGTCCACCAGTTGTGAGAGCGACTCATTGAGGGAATCTATACCTGCCACTATGGGTCTGCCTGGAAGGGATAAAGGATTCTTATGGACTCTGGGGAGGTAATGAAATACCGGAATAATAGGAAACTCAGGAAAAAAAACAAAAAAAGAGGGGCTAGATTTAACAAGAACAAAGTAGTGACATTCTCTGATACCGAATATGAGATTGATTCCTCTGAGGGAGAGAAGAAACAACACCAGCAGTTTTGAAACCCATGCAAGTAATACCAACGACAGAGGTACCCATAGTATGTCAAAAAACGAGGAACCACGGACTTTCCCAATGGGCAGTGGCGTCACTAGGGGGTGCGGGCCGCACCAGGGTGACACCCTCCATGGGGTGACACCACCAAAAAAAAATTATTATTTTTTTTTATTTTTTTTAAATTGTATTGAAATTCAATGAAATACAATGTAGAGATGCATAGATATTTTTATTAGAGGGGCCAGCATTTGTGAACATTAGTGGGACTGGGGAAGTTGTAGACACTTCATTTTTTTTGCCCCTTGAGCCAGCGCTGCAATTTCCACAAATAGTTTTCCCGGCTGCTTTTGCTTGTTTGTACTTTGCTCCTCCCCTGCCCAATTTCACTATGAATGTTGTGGGCATGCCGTGGGGCTTGCAAAGTTGTGCTGCTAGCCTAAACCTGCCTGTCTATCTGTGCTCACTGCTCAGTGATGTGTGGAGCAGTGGAGTCACTCACTGCTGTGCTGTCTCTCTAAACGGGAATTGGGAAATCATGAGGGGGATGCCTGGCACCTGACCGAGTGTTTTTGTGTGTGTGTGTGTGTGTATCTGAGTGCTTTTGTGTGTGTATGTCTGAGTGTTTCTGTGTGTGTGCCTGAGTGTTTTTGTGTGTGTGTGTGTGTGTCTGAGTGCTTTTGTGTGTGTGTGTCTGAGTGTTTCTGTGTGTGTGTCTGAGTGTTTTTGTGTGTGTGTGTGTGTGTCTAAGTGTTTGTGTGTGTGCCTGAGTGTTTTTGTGTGTGTGTGTGTGTGTGTGTGTGTGTCTGTTTGTGTGTGTGCCTGAGTGTTTTTGTGTGTGTCTAAGTGTTTGTGTGTGTGCCTGAGTGTTTTTGTGTGTGTCTGAGTATGTTTCTAAGTGTGTCTGAGTGTATCGGAGTGTTTGTATGTGTGTGTGCCTGTGTTTTTGTGTTTGTGTGTGTCTGCTTTCTGTGGGGAGGGGGGTGACACCATAAGTTACCGCACCGGGTGACACCAACCCTAGTGATTCCACTGCCAATGGGAAGAAGAAAACCCACAGAGGCAGAAGGGGAAGGAGGAAAAACAGGTCAACAGAAGCGAAAGGAAGAAGCCCAAAGGATGGGGACTATTCAAAAAACTTACATCACAAGATCTCAGAAAGTTCAGAAGAAATATGCATGAGTACAGATGTGATAAATTCATCAACAAAAGTATTGAATGAAAATGAGATTAGTGTGTTGTCAAAGGGTTTGAATTTTGTTCCAGCAGATCACTTTAACCTTTTTGAGACAATTTTGGATATCAACAAATTTGTACGCAAAATAACACTGTGTAAACAATTTTATGGTTTAAGTGATGGGCAGGAACAAATGTTTGAATCTATCCAAAAAGAGGATCTAAGGGATGTGTATTCAAATGATTTAACTTTTTATGATTGGTGTAGTGTCATGGATTTACAGGAACTTAATCGGTAGGGGATACAGAACAACATAGGTTTACTCACTGAGAAAGAAATATGTCTTAAATATTTAAAGAAAAAATTAATTTTTTATCCTGTACACACTAGACACAAGGCTTTGGATATTTTCCAAAAGACCATAGAAGAAAAATTAAGATTATTAAAAGACAAAAAAACTAAAAGGGATAAATATCATAACAATCTCACAGCACAAGAGAGAATTGCCTTCAAAAATCTTAATGAAGATAATGATATCGTAATTAGGCAGTCAGACAAGGGGGGGGGAATACTGTAGTGCTAAACAGGGAAGATAATAAAAAAGAAGCAAGGAGACAGCTGGATGATAAGGAAGTTTACATTAAACTTAAGGAAGATCCCACCAAAGTGTTCAAAAATGAACTAACTAATTTAACTTTATACACTAGATACAACAATATTATCAGCATATCAGTTCAAGAAGAATTAATTCCTGAGTTTCCTGTTATTCCGGTATTTCATTACCTCCCCAAAGTCCATAAGAATCTTTTATCCCCTCCAGGCAGACCCATAGTGGCAGGTATAGATTCCCTCAATGAGTCCCTCTCACAACTGGTGGACTCTTTTCTTCAAGGTATAGTGAAAGAATTACCAAGCTATATACAAGACACTACATATATAATAAAGAAATTAGAAATGGTTACATGGAAGTCTACTTATAGGTTCATAGTGGTAGATGTATCGGCACTACATACATCTATACAACACACACTAGGCATGACAGCAGTAGAATATTTTTTAAATTTACAAACTGATTTTGAACCAGCCACTAAAAATTTCCTTATGAGGGCTACTGAGTATTTGTTGACACATAATTTCTTTAAATTTGAGGAAGATTTCTATCTCCAGAGACGTGGGACGGCAATGGGGGCCAAATTTGCCCCCTCATACGCCAACCTGTTTATGGGTTGTTGGGAGCTGTCCCACATCTATGGAGATAGAAACCCGTTCAGAGACCTAGTGGTACATTTTTTTCAGTACATCGATGATCTGCTTTTTGTGTTTAATGGAAAGGAGGAAGATGTTAATAACTTCTGCCAATATTTGAATCAAAACAATTGTGACATAAAGTTCACCAGTGAACAAAGTGGCAAGAGTGTAAACTTCTTAGATTTAACCATTTCAGGTGATGTGAGCAAACAAAGAGTTATTATGGTTATGTACAGAAAGCCTACGGCTGGAAACACTATCTAAATATATAACTCATGTCATCCAAGACATGTAGTGAAGGCAATTCCAAAAGGAGAACTGATTAGAATAAAAATAAATTGTACCAGCGAACCAGATTATCAAAGACAAGCACGGGAAGCTATGATTAGATTAAGAGGTCGAGGCTATACACAAGAAGTTTTGGACAAAGCAAAAGATACAGTTGATAAATTAACTAGGGATGAATTTCTCAAATATAAATGCAAAAGAAAAAAGAATAAGGATAGTGTGAAACCAAGTACAAATAAACCTAGGTTTATAACAGCTTATAGCCTAGAATTCCATAAGATCTGTGCGAGAATCATTGCCTATTCTATATTGTGATCCAATATTAAAAGAAATCACACAGGAGGGATGTGATTTTATCCTTCAAAAAGGTAAGACATTAGCCAACTATCTGTCCCCCTCGGACCTGAAACCAAGAATTAACAAGTGTTGGCTTCAGAAACGAAAATGATTCTACAAATGTAGAAGGCCGATTTGTAAGACTTGTGGTTTTTTGACTGAGGGTGACAGTTTTAAGTCTACGGTAACGCAGAAGGGGCTCGATCCGATATAGATCGCAGTTTGCGTCGCAAGCGAGGGAACCGGCGTCGCCCGCAGTTTCAGCTCGCAACTCGAGCTATCCCATATAAGTCGCCGTCAGATGCTAACGTGCCGTAAGTCTGACAAACCAGCGATGTCCAGAAATCTGCGTAAGTACAAATTTCTGGCGTCGCCAGTGACTTGCGGCACGTTAGAAACTGCCGGCGCCTATAAAACCTGACTAAAGTCTAAAACACCCGCACTGTCTAACACGCCTCCCTAACATAGCCCGACAAGTCTAACACGCCTCCCTAACATAGCCCGCACTGTCTAACCCTCTATCCGCTATCCCCCCTCACTATCCTAACAATAAAAAAGCTATTAACCCCTAAACCGCCGCTCCCGTACCCCGCCGCAACCTAATAAAGTTATTAACCCCTAAACCGCCGCTCCCGTACCCCGCCGCCAGCTATATTATATCTATAACCCCCTAAAGTGAGCCCCTAACACCGCCGCCATCTATATTAAAATTATTAACCCCCAATGTAAGCCCCTTACACCGCCGCCATCTCTATTAAAATGATTAACCCCTAATTTAATCTACCTACCCCGCCGCCAGCTATATTATCTATATTAACCCTAAGTATATTATAGTTAATATAGGTATTACATTATATATATTAACTATATTAACCCTAATTATATTAGGGTTAATATAGTTAATATAGTTACTATAGTATTTATATTAACTATATTAACTCTATCTAACCCTAACACCCCTAACTAAATTTATATTAAATTAATCTAATTCATTTATAAACTAAAATATTCCTATTTAAATCTAAATACTTACCTATAAAATAAACCCTAAGATAGCTACAATATAATTAATAATTACATTGTAGCTATGTTAGGGTTAATATTTATTTTACAGGTAAATTGTTAATTATTTTAACTAGGTATAATAGCTATTAAATAGTTATTAACTATTTAATATCTACCTAGTTAAAATAATAAGCTAATTACACCTATTCTAAGCCCCCTAATAAAATAATAAACCCCCAAAATAAAAAAAATTCCCTGCCCTATTCTAAATTAAACAAATTTCAAAGCTCTTTACCTTACCAGCCCTTAAAAGGGCCTTTTGTGGGGCATGCCCCAAAGAATTCAGCTCTTTTGCATACAAATACAATACCCCCCCCCATTACAACCCACCACCCACATACCCCTATTCTAAAACCACCCAAACCCCCCTTAAAAAAGCCTAACACTACCCCCCTGAAGATCTCCCTACCTTGTCTTCACCACACCGGGCCGAACTCCTGATCCGATCCGGGCGATGTCTTCCTCCAAGCGGCAAAGAAGAATTCTTCCTCCGGCGATGTCTTCCTCCAAGCGGCAAAGAAGAATTCTTCCTCCGGCGACGTCTTCCTCCAAGCGGCAGCAAAGTCTTCATTCTTCCGGCGGCATCTTCAATCTTCTTTCTTCGCTCCGCCGCTGCGAAGCATCCATCCCGGCCGACTACTGAACTTGGAATGAGGTACCTTTAAATGACGTCATCCAAGATGGCGTCCGCCGAATTCCGATTGGCTGATAGGATTCTATCAGCCAATCGGAATTAAGTTAAAAAAATCTGATTCAAGTTCAATCCGATTGGCTGATCCAATCAGCCAATCAGATTGAGCTCGCATTCTATTGGCTGATCGGAACAGCCAATAGAATGCGAGCTCAATCTGATTGGCTGATTGGATCAGCCAATCGGATTGAACTTGAATCTGATTGGCTGATTCAATCAGCCAATCAGATTTTTTTAACTTAATTCCGATTGGCTGATAGAATCCTATCAGCCAATCGGAATTCGGCGGACGCCATCTTCGGATGACGTCATTTAAAGGTACCTCATTCCAAGTTCAGTAGTCGGCCGGGATGGATGCTCCGCAGCGGCGGAGCGAAGAAAGAAGATTGAAGATGCCGCCGGAAGAATGAAGACTTTGCTGCCGCTTGGAGGAAGACGTCGCCGGAGGAAGAATTCTTCTTTGACGCTTGGAGGAAGACATCGCCGGAGGAAGAATTCTTCTTTGCCGCTTGGAGGAAGACATCGCCCGGATCGGATCAGGAGTTCGGCCCGGTGTGGTGAAGACAAGGTAGGGAGATCTTCAGGGGGGTAGTGTTAGGCTTTTTTAAGGGGGGTTTGGGTGGTTTTAGAATAGGGGTATGTGGGTGGTGGGTTGTGATGGGGGGGGGGGTATTGTATTTGTATGCAAAAGAGCTGAATTCTTTGGGGCATGCCCCACAAAAGGCCCTTTTAAGGGCTGGTAAGGTAAAGAGCTTTGAAATTTGTTTAATTTAGAATAGGGCAGGGAATTTTTTTTATTTTGGGGGTTTATTATTTTATTAGGGGGCTTAGAATAGGTGTAATTAGCTTAAAAATCTTGTAATCTTTTTTTATTTTTTGTAATTTAGTGTTTGTTTGTTTTTTGTAATTTAGTTTAGTTAATTTAATTGTATTTTTAGATAGATGTTTGTAGTTGATTTAATTTATTGATAGTGTAGGTGTATTTGTAACTTAGGTTAGGATTTATTTTACAGGTAATTGGGTAATTATTTTAACTAGGTAGATATTAAATAGTTAATAACTATTTAATAGCTATTATACCTAGTTAAAATAATTAACAATTTACCTGTAAAATAAATATTAACCCTAACATAGCTACAATGTAATTATTAATTATATTGTAGCTATCTTAGGGTTTATTTTATAGGTAAGTATTTAGATTTAAATAGGAATATTTTAGTTTATAAATGAATTAGATTAATTTAATATAAATTTAGTTAGGGGTGTTAGGGTTAGATAGAGTTAATATAGTTAATATAAATACTATAGTAACTATATTAACTATAGTAACCCTAATATAATTAGGGTTAATATAGTTAATATATATAATGTAATACCTATATTAACTATAATATACTTAGGGTTAATATAGATAATATAGCTGGCGGCGGGGTAGGTAGATTAAATAAGGGGTTAATCATTTTAATAGAGATGGCGGCGGTGTAAGGGGCTTACATTAGGGGTTAATAATATTAATATAGCTGGCGGCGGTATAGGGGGATTAGATTAGGGGTTAATAATTTTTATATAGGTGGCGGCGGTGTAAGGGGTCAGATTAGGGGATAGATAAGGTAGATGACAGCGGTGTAAGGGGTTCTAATTAGGGGATAGATAAGGTAGATGGCGGCGGTTTTAGGGGCTCACAGTAGGGGGTTAGTTTATGTAGATGGCGGCGGGGTCCGGGAGCGGCGGTTTAGGGGTTAATAACTTTATTAGGGATTTCGGGGGGGGGGGGGATCGCGGTTGACAGGTAGATAGACATTGCGCATGCGTTAGGTGTTAGGTTTATTTTAGCAGATCGCGGTTGACAGGTAGATAGACATTGCGCATGCGTTAGGTGTTAGGTTTATTTTAGCAGATCGCGGTTGACAGGGAGATAGACATTGCGCATGCGTTAGGTGTTAGGTTTATTTTAGCTGCCAGTTTAGGGAGTTACGGGGCTCCAATAGTCAGCGTAAGGCTTCTTACGGCTGCTTTTTGTGGCGAGGTGAAAATGGAGTAAGTTTTCTCCATTTTCGCCACGTAAGTCCTTACGCTGCATATTGGATACCAAACTGCGCGGGTTTGGTATACCTGCCTATAGCCCAAAAATCTACGGGCGACGGCAGAAATATACGCGCGTAACTTCTAGGTTACGCCGTATATAGGATACCAAACCCGCGCAAATATTGGCGTCGCCGGCTTTTGCGGGCGACGATTTTTATCGGATCGACCCCAAGGAATATAAAATTAATTCCTACATTAATTGTGCCATGATGCATGTGGTCTATCTTCTTACTTATAAAATTTGCTTAATGTAATATACAGGTAAGACTAAGAGACAGCTAAAGGACAGATTCTTAGAGCATGTGCGCTCAATTGAAGATACAGAATCAGACACCCCAGTTGCGAGACATTTCAAAAATTTGCACAATGCAGATACATCAGCATTGACAGTACAGGGTATTGACTTTATACCTATATGGAGAAGAGGAGGAAATAGGGAGATGACTTTAAACAAGAGAGAGATTTATTGGATGTTTACTTTAGAAACCAGCTATCCATTTGGTATAAACATGAGAAGGGACTTAGATCTCTTTGTGTGAAGTAGTAGATCTATTTATATATAGAGATGTGCAATGTATATAACTATTATGGGCAATTAGTAACATGTGTAAAGTGAGATCCAATATTGTCCTGTTTTATAAATGAAAATGCATACGAACAGACAAAGTTTGCTTTATATCTTAATAATAAAAGGCATTTAATTCTACTTCTGAAAGAGATGTTATATGATATATGATATATTGCAAGTGTGGTTCATGAGTTGGCATCTGAATCTCTTTTGTTTTAAAAGGTATGTGTATAAATAATTAATAATTTTGCTTTGCTCCCCTTAGGTTGAGTATAGTATTATTATATTATTATTATTATTTTGTATAATATTTTCTATTTTTATTTTTATTACAGAGTATATATAATCAGAGCAATATCAACAAATAACATATGAAGTTCATACGTTTCAAAACATGTTAAAACAAAGATGAAATTATATGGTTAAGTGGGAATTTCCTCTCAGATAAGTAACAGTCCTTTACCTATGTTTTTCGTATTTTCCAGGATGTTAAATAGAGAATTTAATTAATGTAAGGTATATCGCTTTAAATGTTTTGTTTTTGTTTAAATAGATGACATGCTGGTAGTCAGGTGAGCAGTGACCAAGTGCGCAAGTGCACGAAACGCGTATGCTACGCCTGAGTACCTGCATACATTCTGGAACACTTTTTGTATGTTTTAATACCCATGTTTTTATCCTACGAGGATTCAAAATAAAATTTGGATTTTTTTTATAATGTTATAAAAATAAAGGGGGATGTAACAATATGTAAGGCATTATAAATCTTTGTTCTTTACTAGTGTAAATTGTGGGAAAGTATATAGCATATCATATTCCTTCAGGTGTTTTCCTATATCCTCCTCACACGAGATCTATGCTGAATATTGGGAAAATAGCATATGACTCAGATATTAGGGAATTGCATTTTTATTTGTAACAAGCTATGTTAAACAATGAGCCAACACAATATAATAAAATTTACAAAACATTTACAATCTGAATGTTTGTACATTATACATTCAACAGCAAAATAACTGGGCAATAAATCTATTGTGCAAAGTCATGTTCATTAGAGCAATGTGTTTATCAATCCAGCCAGTTTCACTACTAAATTCATTTCTTTATTTCCTTTTTTTTAAACCATTTAACCTGTTTGTATTGTGCTACATATCATTTCTGTTTTATCAGAATCTTGTAAATATCCATGTAATATATGATGTCCCAAATAAGAGTATTCAGCTAGCCCTGTATACCAGTGTAACTAGGGATGGCTACTACTGACATGGTCCTTTCCCTAGTAAAGTCTGCATTTCAGAAAGTAGCAGGGAGATAATCTGTAGGGGAAGTGGTAGTTACAGCAAGAACTGCCTGTAGTTGTGAATACAGCTCAGTAAATTCACCAACAAATCATGATGCTTATTCTACAAACACATGAATTAAATATATTAATCAAGATATTCTGCAGCCTGGGTCCAAGAATGAAATGGTAACCCTCAACCATCTGCCCACTGCAATCAGCAGTCTCAAAGATTAAAGTTCAGCATACAGAAGTTCCACATGGGAGCATGCGGATACCCAGCTGAGGAACCCATCTGAAAGTCATTTCTTTCACTCTGGGCTGTTCTTGTGAAATGCTACCTGGGTCACATGGTCCCACCAGATGCGAATATAGAGCCAGCCTTGGTGTTCATTTATACTGGTTTAAATATACCACTTACAGAGGTAGTTACCAATCCTCCCACTTACTCACCTGTCCAGTCTTTGACCAAAGTTGGCAATTATCCAGCCCAAATCAGTCTTTAAAGGGACAGGTAATCACTCCCGTGGAGTTATTTATGAGTCCCCACTGATTGGTTAAAATGTAGGTCTGTCAAAAGGACTGAAATAAGGGTGCAGTCTGCAGCGGCTTAGATATAATGTAATCACAGAGATAAAAAGTATATTAATATAACCATGTTGACTGTGCAAAACTGGAGAATGAGTAATAAAGGGATTATCTATCTTTTTAAACATTACAAATTCCGGAGTAGACTGTCCTTTTTAAGCAACCAGATATGACTAGTAATTAAATGCAGTTGTGGAATGTGGAAAAAACAATATATTCCAACAAATTTGTGTCAAAACAAATTTGTAGCCATATCAAATATGTTTCTCTCTTGGATAAAAATAACTATATCTACATTATACCAATAATTGTACCAGTATTCCAATGTTTAAAGGATATATTACGTTCTGTTCCTTAGATATTTTAAAATTGTTAGATGTAAACAAACTTAAAATATTTTAAAGCCTTTGCAGTTATACACTGTAAACTGTCATTCATCTGCCCTTCAGATCAGGATAGTTCTTCAGTACAAACCACTTCATATGCATCAGAGGAAAATTAAGAAGTTTCATTCATATTTTATTAAACAAATGTCTTGTCTATAATGAAAATTAGAGATTAAAAAGAATATATAATGCACAACTGCAAACAAATGAAAGATGCCAACTACAAAACACATTGAAGGTCATGGTTTACCTCCACATAATACATTTAATGTAATGTTACTATAAACATTTATTATGACATAAAATTGCTTTAAATTACTTTGATTTTTTTTATATTTATTTGGAAACTTGATGAGCTAAATAATGCCAATAAAACTACACAAAATAGCATTTAGATCACATGCCGCAAGACGCAGGAAGTCACAAGGCCATGCAATACTGTCTGTAGTTTTATTTGTAATTCTTTACTAGGGCTCCTTTGTTAGACATCCTTTTTGGTTACTTTTTATGTCCTTAGAGGAGAAGCATTCAGGCTTTTCCCAGTTTTGATTTATCTGAAAACACAGCATATCAAGCCTTAGCTAAAATTAATTTAAATAAATCTGCTTGTGGCACTTTAGGTTAGGCTATACTTTGTTTCATGTTACATAAATTTTATTTTTAGCTTTGCTCTTGTAAGCCAGATATTAGTGTTTACCTTATACCAGTAAAATTGGTTGCTAAGCAGCTTTGGTTATAAACACTTAAAATGACATATATCAAAACCAATTAAAGGGATATGAAACCCAATTTTTTTTTCTTTGATTATTCAGATAGAACATGTAATTTTAAGCAACTTTCTAATTTACTCCTATTATCACATTTCCTTTGTTCTCTTTCTATCTTTATTTTAAAAAGCAGGAATGAAAACTTAGAGTCCCTTTTTGATTCAGCACCCTGGGTAGCACTTGCTGATTGGTGGCTACATTTAAATAAATACATTCAAATCAAAGATTTTGTGGATATTGAAAAGAAGTAAACTTCAGAATTGGATCACACCTTCAACAGAAGCTAATAGTTCCATGAAATCTTTAGATATCAAAATATCCCAAAACCCTAATGAATGGTATAATCTAAACGTTATGGATTGTCTTAGTAAAGATCTAGGGCAAGTTCCTGATATCATTATATGCAAAAAATAAATATGATCAAGATGATTAAGTTTCCAAAAGTTTTATATTTACTGCAAAAATGTCCTTTATTTATTATAAAGAAAGGTTTAGCTAATTTTAATAGACTAATTACAACTTTTATATGGGGCAATAAAAGAGTTCAAAAAGAAGAGGTAGAGTCCCAGGTAGATGAAGTAAAAGCAATCTTTTATTAAATTCATTAAAAAGAAAATTCTTGTGAGACGCAGCTCACTCGGTCACAACATCAGCCTTAGTGAAGGAGTAGAAAGAGCGTAGCACCAGTGGCTTACATGTTTCGGCTAAACGCCGTAATCACAGGCTATGATTACGGCGTTTAGAGGAAACATGTAAGCCACTGGTGCTACGCTCTTTCTACTCCTTCACTAAGGCTGATGTTGTGACCGAGTGAGCTGCGTCTCACAAGAATTTTCTTTTTAATGAAGTTAATAAAAGATTGCTTTTACTTCATCTACCTGGGACTCTACCTCTTCTTTTTGATGTCTTTGACCAGCATTTGAGCCAGGTTACCTACTCCTCATCTACTGCCGGACCGGGTGAACACACTGACCTCTCACACACCCCCTTTTCCTAAGTCACGCGGTGACGCGTACAGAGCTGCAGACCGGGTTTTGCGAGAGGCGGAAGGAAGAGAAGTCAGCAGACACGCTGCCATCGGATATTGTTCCGTTTTTGCAGGACTTTCTCACTTCAGTGCTACAGGTACACCTCTCTTTTTTGGCTCATATTACTACTGTTTGGGGGTGTTTGTGTCATATTAAGTCCCGGTGCCAGACTTGGCTTTCTTTACCCACACACGGACTTAAGTGTCAACCATTTTTTCTCCTTGCTTGCAATAAAAGAGTTGCCATATCACTTTCAAAACTTACTCATTACAAGAAATATGGGGGATTTTCACTCCCATATGTTAAATATTATTACTGGGTAAGTATGAGCAAAATCTCTGTTGATTGGTTAGTGGAAACTACTCACTATTCTCTCCTCGATTTGGAACAGAACATAGTACAACCCTATTCTTTAAACCCCTTGTTACATTGTACAGTACCAACTAGCACAGCAAAATCCATATATTTAAATAAGCAGGTGTTTGAGTTTGGATTTTTGCCATATGCTGTTCCTCTTCTGTTACATTGGAGGTGTGGTGTCTCTGGTCCTATACAGATTCTTTTGGATGTATCCACCTGGAAGTTTGCTGGGGGAGTTGAATCTTTGACCAAGTGTTCCTGCTTTACTGGAGGGGAGCTTGCCGGGCAGCTCAAAGGTCCTGAAGCCCTGCTATGCACTTTATTGTGTTTCTCCAAATGTAAGTATACTTTTCTTTACAGTAACATTGTTCTGAAAGTTCTACACCTTTAGGCACCTTCTTGTATTTTCAATTGGTTAATACCAATATATTATTGGTAAGAAATGTATTATTTAAATATTGGAAATCTAAGCATTGTCCAAACTTTACTGAAATAAGAAAGAAACTTTACAATCAATTGATAATAGAACAGTTTGATTTATCAAACAAGGAGACCATCCATAGGATCTACTTATTTAGATAAAGCTAATAAAAAAAAGCTAGTAAAAGAAGAATATTCAAACCAGAAATTACCTAATTATATAGGTCACGGGGAGTAAGGTTGAGGGGAGAGAGAGAATTGGAAAGAGAATTTCATCAGTTGGGTGTCCCTATTTTTTATTTTTTCCTCCACTTCCTCCCCCAGGAAGATAATCTTAAAAATGGTATCATACCATGAGTATGGTCTTAATTCTATGAAGTTTGATAATGCAATTTATTGGCTTACTCTGAGTTAGATTACAAGTGGTGCGAGGAGCTATTGTGAGGTTGCAGGTTTTTCGCACTCAAAAACACATTACAAGTGGCATGGTGTTAAATTACAAATTAGTTTGCACAAACTTGGGGTAGTTTACACTGCCCATTAATATTATTATTTTTTATTATTATTATTATCATAATTTATTTGTATAGTGACACAACATTCTGTAGCGCTGGGTACAAAGATAGTGGTATACAATGACAATGATTTGTGATAAAATACAAAACATAACAAACTAAACAAATCTAGTACAGGAGGAAGAGGGCATTGCTCCGGAGAGCTCACAGTCTATAGGTTGAGGTTGCAGAGACATAAGGTTTTGGGTAGCTTGTCACATGGATTTTAGTTGCAGCAGTGAGTCAGGCAGTTAAATAATTATTTTGGTTAGGATGAGAGATGGTGGAGAGATGGTAAGCCTCTCTGAATAGGTATGTTTTCAAGGAGCGTCTGAAGCTATACAAGGTTGGAGACAGTCTTATGGAGCGGGGTAGAGAGTTCCAGAGGACAGAAGCAGCACGTGAGAAATTTTGAAGGTGGGAGTGGGATGTAGAGATAACAGGAGTAGAGAGACGTAGGTCAGAGGTTGATTGAAGAGGACGGATTTGGAAATATTTGGAGATGAGAGAGGAAATGTAGTTGGGAGTTAGACTGTTGAGTGCTTTGTAAGTTATGGTTAATACTTTAAATTGTATTCTGGAGTGTATGGGGAGCCAGTGTAGAGACTGGCAGAGTGGAGCAGCTGATGTAGATCGGCGACTTAGGTGGATGAATCTAGCTGAAGCATTCATAATAGATTGGAGGGAGGAGAGGTGGTGTTTTGGAAGGCTATTTAGAAGTAGATTGAAATAATCAATGTGTGACAAAATGAGGGAATGAATTAGTATTTTTGTAGTTTTTTGAGTAAGGAAGGGATGAATTCTGGAAATTTTGCATAGGTGTGCATGACAGGTTTTGGTAAGTGATTGTATATGTGGGTTGAATGTGAGTTCTGATTCAAGTGTGACCCCAAGACAGCGGATCTGGGGTGAGGTGTTGAGAATAGAGTCTCCGACTATCAGAGAAATGTTAGGTGTTGGATGTTTTGAAGAGGGGGGAATAAGAAACAGCTCAGTTTTGGACAGATTGAGTTGGAGGTAGTGTGAAGACATCCAAGAGGAAATTGCAGAGAGGCAGTTGGAAATCTGGTTGAGTAGAAAGGGAGAGATATCAGGAGATGAAAGATATATTTGGGTATCATCAGCATATAAGTGGTACTGGAAGCCAAAGGAGGATATAAGTTTTCCAAGGGAGAATGTATAGAGAGAGAAAAGCAAGGAACTCAAGACAGAGCCTTTCTGTACTCCAACTGAGAGAGGTAAAGGATCAGAGGATATGTTGTTAAATGAAACTGAAAACAAGCGGTTTGAAAGATATGAGGCAAACCAAGAGAGGGCTGTGTCTCGGATGCCAAATGAATGTAGGATTTAAAGAAGGAGAGGATGGTCAACTGTGTCAAAAGCAGTGGAAAGGTCAAGAAGAATTAGTAAGGACTAGTGGAAACCAGATTGGAAACCAGATTGTAGTGGATCAAGTAAGGAGTTAGCTTTGAGAAATTGAATAAGCTGATTATAGACCAGTCATTCCAATAATTTTGAAGCAAAGGAAAGTAATGAGACTGGTCGATAGTTAGAAGGGGTCAAGTGAAGGCTTTTTTAGGATTGGTATGATTGACGCATGATTGAATGTATCAGAATATGTGCCAGCGGTGAGAGATTGGTTAAAGAGATGAGTTAGGGTAAAAGTTAGTGAAGCAGAGAGAGAGGGAAGAAGTTGTGAAGGAATAGGATCAAGTGGGCGGGTTGTGAGATGAGCTGAAGATAGGAGTACAGAGACTTCTTCCTCTGTTACAGGAGGGAAGTAGCATAGAGTTTTGTTAATAGAAGGGGTGGGTAGGAGTGCTGGGTTTGAGTGGTGTGAGGTGTAGATATCTTTTCTAATGGTGTCAGTTTTATTTTGAAGTGATAAGAAACAATCTGAGCAGTGAGGTTGGTAGTAGGCGGGGAAGCAGGCGGACGTAGAAGGGAGTTAAAGGTTGAGAACAGCTTTCTGGGGTTGGATGTGTGAGATGATACAAGGGAGGAGAAATAGACTTGTTTAGCCAGGTTTGATGCAGAGTTGTAGGATTTAAGGATGAATTTATAATACCAGAAATCAGCACAGCATTGATCATCAGTGTATGCTCATATTACAAGTTAAAAGTAAATATGGTTGCTCAAACGTAAATGCATTTTACTCTCAAAGCTCACTTAAAAAGTTTGGGCTTAAAAAAAAGTTGCAGTAAGAACTCCTAAACCGCCACATAGCCCACCACAAATTACCCTGTTACACTATTAAACCATAAACCACCACACAGCCCACCACAAAATACCTCCTAATAGCTGACCCCATCAAGATCCCTAACTTTTTTTTTTATTATTTATTTATTTAAATTCAACACACACACACAAAAAAAAAATACAGATACATATAAAGCTGCAAAGAGTGATAACTCAAACCAAGAAGCCGCATCCAACGAAACGGCTTGTGATCAATCAAATAATAATACCTATAATCACATTTTACTCATTAATTGTTATCTTAAATTCTTAATCAAAATATAATAATACAATTTTTCACAAAACAGAAAAAAAAAAAAAAAAGAAAGTTTAGTTTCATTTAGTTTCCCCCTATCCCATCTAACGGATAGTCCAATACGACTCCGTCTATAAATCTGGGAATTCTTTATTTGCTATGGCCATTTCTATAGTCTCTCTGCCTCGAAAGGGTAGGATTATCAACGATTGAATTTCTTTTTTTGAATTTATTGAGGTGTCCATCTGTTCCATTATAAGTTGGTTTTTAAGTTTATGTCTGAGTTCTGTCAGATTAGGGGCCTTAAAAGATTTCCAGTATTTAAGAATTAGTAGTCTGCCTGCCATTATTACAGTGTTTAAATGTTAGGTATTTTTATGTAGGGCTTCTTTGTTAACATCTACAAAAAAAAAATGTGTTCCTCCTTCAATTGATATTGGATATTATTAATTTTGTTAAAGGGACATAATACTCATATGCTAAATCACTTGAAACTGATGCAGTATAGCTGTAAAAAGCTGACAGGAAAATATCACCTGAGCATCTCTATGTAAAAAAGGAAGATATTTTACCTCACAATCTCCTCAGCTCAGCAGAGTAAGTTCTGTGTAAAAAGTTATACTCAGCTGCTCCCAGCTGCAGGTAAAAAAAAAAAAATTAAGAAATGAACAACAGCCAATCAGCATCAGCAGTGCTGAGGTCATGAACTCTTTTACTGTGATCTCATGAGATTTGACTTAACTCTCATGAGATTTCATTGTAAACTTCCCTAATCTGAATAGGGAAATAATATGAGAGTGCACAAGGCTCATCCTTTCAGCTGTCCCAGGACAGACATCCTAATATGCTGCTTAGAAATCCTTTACAATGGGATGTGGCTACTGAGGAACTTTTGAGGTAAAATATCTTTCTTTTTTACATAGAGATGTTCAGGTGATATTTTCTAGTCAGCTTTTTACAGATATGCTGCATCACTTTCAAGTGTTTAAACATTTGGGTATTATGGCCCTTTAAGCCCAAAGTTAGCCTTGTGCCAGAATTTCCTAACCTTAGGGCAGGCCCAAAAACAATGTTTGAGGTCTGCTTTAAGCAGTCTGCATTTGGGGCACGATGTACCTGTACTATCCTATAATGCTTTTATACCAGGTGTTATATATGTGTGATTAATAATTTTCGTATGGGATTCTCTCCATGAAGTGGAAAGTGTGGTTGCATCTGCCAGCCTAAAACTTTTGTGTATAGTTTCAATTGAAACCTTCCACCATTCTGCATTTTTTTTAACATTGTCCTTTCCTTTCTAGTCCATAATTATTTTATATAATGTAGTTATGTTATATTTCCCTGTTTTAAAAAGGATTATCGCAGGTTCCACGATTTCAAATGTCTGCTCCTCCCGCAGGTCCTGAGAGAGGGCCTGAAGGAAGTGTCGTGTCTGAAAAAAGGGAAGAAAATCCTTGTTAGGGATTCCAAATTCTTGGATTAAATTCTGCATTGATCAACATGCTCCCGTACCCTTGTCTCTTAACTGACCTATATATATTAATCCCCTTTGTACCCAATTATTAAAGGATTTGGAGTTAAGTGCTGGGGTAAAATTAGGGTTACCCTGTTATAGTTAGGTATTTGGAAAATTTATAGATGTGTAACTTTTTTAGTACTTTGTGCCATGCCTGTATTACATTATAAATAACTGGAATCTGTTTAATTTTGATTGGGCATTGGTCAAGATCACAATGTAATAATGCCTTCAAAGAATACGGGTGCACTAAAGTTTCTTCTGATGGTATGTCTGCATAGTAATCTGGTCCTGCTAGCCAATCTAGTGCTATTTTTGAGATGAACACCAAATTCAATATCTGGTAGCGTTAGTCCCCCATCAAGTCTGGGCAGTGACAGTTTATTAAGCGCAATAGCCTTCCTTTTTCCCATGCAGAAAAACTGTATAAATATCTGTTTAATTAATTTTAAATCTGTTTGTTTTATTAAAATTGGGAGGTTTTGCATCAAATAAAGAAGTTTGGGGAAAATTACCATTTTAACTAAATTAATTGTACCTGATAGCATTAGTTGGAATTTGGACCAGTTAGCTAAATCAGATTTGATTTTGGCGAGAATTGACCTATAATTTAATTTATACCATTTATTGCTATCATTAGACAGTCTAATCCCCAGATATAGAAAGGAGGTTTCGGCTTCCTTAAAATGGTATGTCTGGCACGAATCCTTGTGTTTTTTTAACCAAAAAAATTCTGACTTTAACATATTTACTTTGTATCCCGAAAATAGACTAAATTCTTGTAGGATCTGTGTCAGTAGTGGAATGTTCCTACCCGTATTATCTGTCAAAACCAATAAATCATCAGCATAAACTAAAGTTGCAATTTTCCTTGATCCCAATTTAATCCCCTCTATCTCTTTTCTTATATATATTAGTAAAGGTTCGAGCACCAGATTAAACAGGTATGGGGAGAGTGGACACCCCTGCCTAGAGCCCTTAAAAAGCGGGAAGTTAACAGAGGGCAGATTATTGATCAGTATAGAATACCCCTAAATTAACAGCCAATAAGTTATAAAAAATAAAAATCACTACCATTACAAAAAAATATATATGTGTATATATATATATATATATATATATATATATATATATATATATATACCAAAAAAAACAACAACCAGTAAGACCAATCCTAAAACTAAAGTCCCCTTAAAAAGAATCCCACCCCTAAAAACCCTAAACTAACACTAAAACCTACTCTAAAAATTGCCCTGAAAGGGGCATTTGTCGAGCAGTGCCCTAGTTGAAGTGATATCCCTATATTAAAATCAAAGTAACCCTCCATTATATAAATCCCTGGTAAGACCTCACCTTGAGGAGTGCAGTTCTGGTGACCGATCTCAAAAAAAGACATTGTAGACTTAGAAAAAGTTCAGAGAAGGGCCACAAAGCTAATAAGGGGAACAGAGAATTTAAGCTATGAGAAGAGGTAAGCCAAACTGTGTCTATTTTCTCTAGAAAAAGGGTGCTTGAGAGGTAGTATGATTACTTAATATAAATATATTCAAGACCCATATATAGAGATGGCAGAAGCTCTGTTTATTCCTAGAAAATTGTTTGTGACAAGAGGTCCCAATTTAAGGCTGTAGGAAAAGAAATTGAATCTCATGCAAGGTAACCATGTTTTCCTTGTAAGAACAATCAAATAGTGGAACTCATAACCTAAGTAGGTTGTAAATGCCAATACACCTTTTTTAGAGGATTCATTTAAGCTCAACTGGAGCTTTTTTGTAAGTAAATTAAGATTTGTATAGGTTGAACATGATGGACTTCTGTCTTTTTTTTTAACCTCATCTACTATGTTACTATGTTACTCCATACAGATTAAGCAGTGGACAATCATTTCAATGGTTTCTATTTTTCACATTTAGCTGATATGTCCGTACAGATTATAAACATGGCCACCATCCCCCCAAGGGGTGTTAATAAACAAAAAATTCTGGACAAAAAGAAATTGTACTGGATACTGAAACTCCATTCTCATATACCGAATGGTATAAACAGGGAATGTGACATAAACTACTTTATAGATGATTAACCAGGCGTCATTTTTGGTGTAGCGTGGTTTGCATTTTTTGTTCATGTCATTCACTTTTTTTAATATTATCTGTTTCCAATGCTCTTTACTTATTAAATACGTATTCACTCTTTTGTGAATAGATATGATTAAGTGTACATAACTTCATGCCAATTATTTCTAACACCTAATGGCTTAATGAATTCTTGCAATTTAATGAATTTATGTTTAACCCTTATCTGTATTTCATCTTCTATCATTTTCTATCTTGTGTGGCGGTTGCCTAAATATGCTATGCACAAATGAAATAGACCATGTATGCTTATTAATTGATCCTTTAGCTTTGTTTTTAACTTGGATTAGTAAACCCTGGGTATGAAGGGTTTACTAATTCCCCTATAAAAGGGGTTATTCTTCTTACCTGTAATAGCCTATGATTAAGTGCCACTAGAGGGCGTGAAACGCGTCAGTCCGTTTTCCTCTGTTTGTCTAGCCATGGACTTTGTCTTTTAACCAGCTTGAAATAAAGGATTGTTTTTTTGTTTACACAATAAGCAATGCCTGCACCTTCTTTCTTTTGTGATTCCACATTGGCGGTTTGATCCATTGCTGCTACGGCACTCGGCTTGGATCGCTTTCATTGGATGACCTCATTTTGTCCAGTTTTCAGTTCCGGTTTTATGACCGATGCAGCTGTACACCGTGGATTCTTCTTGTTTGAACATGATGGACTTCTGTCTTTTTTAACATGATCTACTATGTTACTATGTTACTCCACCCCCCCAAAAAAAACTATCCTAAAAAAAAGATGCCCTGAAAAGGGTATCAGTGATTAAGCTCTTTTGCCTAGGAGAAAAAAACTATCCTAAAAAGATGCCTTGAAAAGGTATCAGTGATTAAGCTCCTTTGCCTAGGGAAAAAAAAATATATTCTAAAAAAGATGCCCTGAAACAGGCATTAGTGATTAAAGGGAAAGTAAAGTCATAATTAGACATTTGTGATTTAGACAGAGCATACAATTTTAAACAACTTTCCAATTTACTTATATTATTTAATTGGATTCCTTCTCTTGTTATCATGTGCGGAAAGGTTTATCTAGGTAAGCTCAGAAGCAGCAAAGAACCTAGGTTCTAGCTGCTGATTGGTGGCTGCATATATACAGTATACACCGACTGTCATTGGCTCAACCATGTGTTCAGTTAGAAACCAGTAGTGCATTGCTGCTCCTTCAATAATTGATACCAAGAGAATGAAGCAAATTTGATAATAGAAGTAAACTTGAAAGTTGTTAAAATTGTATATTCAACCTAAATCATGAAAGAAAACAGTTGGGTTTCATGTCCCTCTTTTCCATGAAAAAAAAACCAAACCCTATCCTAAAAAACAGATGGCCTGTAAAGGGCATCAGTGATAAAGCTGTTTTGCCTATAAAAAAAACATCAACCCTATCCTAAAAAAAAGATACCCTGGTTTTAGTATAGGGATTTTTGTCTTGGGGGGTAACTGTTAGGTGGTTAGGTGGTATTTTGCAATAGGGGGCTGTTAATAAGTTAGGGGTTATTTTGTGATGTTGAGCTTTGGCAGTTAGAGGGTTAATAGGTTGGGGTAGTTTGTGATCGGGGTGTTGGTGGTTAAGGGGCTACTAGTATAGGGAGTTTATAGTATTGGGCTATGTGGCAGTTTAGAGGTTAATAGTGTATCGGGTTATTTGCTGAGGGCTATGTGGCTGATTAGGGGTTAATAGTGTAGGGAGTTTATTGTGGTGGGGGTTGTGGTGGTTTAGGGGTTATTAGAGTAGGGGACTTATTGTGATGGGGGTTAACATGCGAGTGTAGGGGTTAGGTTTTATTTAACATTGCTGCTCCATTGCATTAAATGGGGTTACTGTGATATCGAAAATGAGATATCCTCTGGTTAACTTTTTTACCGCATCAGGTTTCGTGCAAGTGCAAAATTTTTACTTTTAATACCAACGCTAGCTGAATGTAACTCCCTATTCTCAGTAGATAATAACCAATATTCTTATTTTATTATAAATTTATTTGTGTGTCTGGTAAACATTTTCGGCTAGATTACGAGTCTTGCGTTATGAGTAAAAAAGCAGTGTTAAGCCTCATAATGCTGCTTTTTTTACTACCGCTGCTATTACGAGTCTTGTAGGTACAGCTGTCCCGCACACTTTTTTGGCCGTACCGCAAATTAACTTACGCAAGCTTTTTTTTTTAGGCCAAAAAGTGAGCGGTACAGCCTATCCCGCAAGATTCGTAACGCATTCTAAAGTCAGTAGTTATGAGTTTCACACTACAACGCTGTAGCATAAAACTCATAACTAAAGTTCTAAAAAGTACACTAACACCCATAAACTACCTATTAACCCCTAAACCAAGGCCCTCCCGCATCGCAAACACTAAAATAAAATTATTAACCCCTAATCTGCCGTTCCCGACATCGCTTTCACTATAATAAACATATTAACTCCAAAACCGCCACACTCCCGCCTCGCAAACACTAGTTAAATATTATTAACCCCTTAATCTGCCTCCCCTAACATCGCCGCCACCTACCTACATTTATTAACCCCTAAACTGCCGGCCCCAACGTCGCCGCCACTATACTTAATTTATTAACCCCTAAACCTAAGTCTAACCCTAACCCTAACACCCCCTAACTTAAATATAATTAAAATAAATCTAAAGAAAACCCTTCAAGACATCCGGCGCGGAGCATCCTCTTCCAAAGAAGTCTTCTTCAAGAATGAATGTCGCTGTAAGTGACGTCATCCAAGATGGCGTCCCTTAGATTCCGAGTGGCTGATAGAATTCTATCAGCCAATCGGAATTAAGGTTGAAAAAATCCTATTGGCTGATGCAATCAGCCAATAGGATTGAGCTTGCATTCTATTGACTGATTGGAACAGCCAACAGTAGGATTTTTTCAACCTTAATTCTGATTGGCTGAATTCTATCAGTCAATCGGAATCTAAGGGATGCCATCTTGGATGACGTCACTTAAAGAGACATTCATTCTGGAAGAAGACTTTGTTGGAAAAGGATGCTCTGCACCGGATGTCTTGAAGATGGACCCGCTCTGCGCCGGATGGATGAAGATAGAAGATGCCGTCTGGATGAAGACTTCTGCCCGTCTGGAGGACCACTTCTCCCGGCTTGGATGAAGACTTCTCCCAGCTTCGTTGAGGACTTCTCCCAGCTTCATTGAGGACTTCTCCCGGCTTCGTTGAGGATGGATGTCCGGTCTTCAAAACTGCAAGTGGATCTTCAGGGGTTAGTGTTAGGTTTTTTTAAGGGTTTATTGGGTGGGTTTTATTTTTAGCTTAGGGTTTGGGCCACAATAGAGCTAAATGCCCTTTTAAGGGCAATGCCCATTCAAATGCCCTTTTCAGGGCAATGGGGTGCTTAGGTTTTTTTAGTTAGGGTTTTATTTGGGGGGTTGGTTGTGTGGGTGGTGTGTTTTACTGTTGGGGGGGTTGTTTGTATCTTTTTTACAGGTAAAAGAGCTGATTACTTTGGGGCAATGCCCCGCAAAAGGCCCTTTTAAGGGCTATTGGTAGTTTAGTTTAGGTTAGGGTTTTTTTTATTTTGGGGGGGGCTTTTTTTATTTTAATAGGGCTATAAGATTAGGTGTAATTAGTTTAAATATCTGTAATTTGTTTATTATTTTCTGTAATTTAGTGTTAGTTTATTTTTGTACTTTAGCTAATTTAATTTAATTTAATTTAGGTAATTGTATTTAATTTAGTTTATTTAATTATATTGTAGTGTTAGGTGTTAGTGTAACTTAGGTTAGGTTTTATTTTACAGGTAAATTTGTCTTTATTTTAACTAGGTAGTTATCAAATAGTTAATAACTATTTAATAACTATTCTACCTAGTTAAAATAAATACAAACTTAACTGTAAAATAAAAATAAACCCTAAGCTAGGTACAATGTAAATATTAGTTATATTGTAGCTAGCTTAGGGTTTATTTTATAGGTAAGTATTTAGTTTTAAATAGGAATTATTTAGTTAATGATAGGAATATTTATTTAGATTTATTTAAATTATATTTAAGTTAGGGGGTGTTAGGGTTAGGGTTAGACTCAGGTTTAAAGGGTTAATAACTTTAATATAGTGGCGGCGACGTTGGGGGCGGCAGATTAGGGGTTAATAAATGTAGGTAGGTGGTGGCGATGTTAGGGCTGGCAGATTAGGGGTTAATAATATTTAACTAATGTTTGCGAGGCGGGAGTGCGGCAGTTTAGGGGTTAATATTATAGTTTCGGGGCGGCAGATTAGGGGTTAGAAAGTGTAGGTAGGTTGCGGCGACATTGGGGGCGGCAGATTAAGGGTTAATAAATATAATGTAGGTGTCAGCGATGTTGGGGGCAGCAGATTAGGGGTTCATAACTATAATGTAGGTGGCGGCGGTGTCCGGAGCGGCAGATTAGGGGTTAATAAATATAATGCAGGTGTCGGCGATGTCGGGGGGTGGCAGATTAGGGGTTAATAAGTGTAAGATTAGGGGTGTTTAGACTCTGGGTTCATGTTAGGGTGTTAGGTGTAGACATAACTTTTATTTCCCCATAGGAATCAATGGGGCTGCGTTACTGAGTTTTACGCTGCTTTTTTGCAGGTGTTAGACTTTTCTCAGCCAGCTCTCCCTGTTGATTCCTATGGGGAAATCGTGCACGAGAACGTACGACCAGCTCACCGCTGACTTAGGCAGCGCTGGTATTGGAGTGCGGTAATGAGCAAAATTTTGCTCAACGCTCACTTCTTGTCACTTCTTGTTTCTGAAAATCTGTAAAATACCAGCGCTATAGGTAAGTGAGCGGTGAGACAAAACTGCTCGTTAGCACCGCATAGCCTCTAATGCAAAACTTGTAATCTAGGTGATTGTTAATACATCTGGAAAATTATAATTAAAAAGTGAACAAAAAGTAAACAGCCTTATTTTATTTTTTCTTATGTGTTTCCCTTCAGCAGTTTTTTTTCATATAATATCAAATATAGCATTTTAAAAGGGGTGGGTTGCTGCTATATCTGATCTACTGAGTTGCACTTGTCCCCTGGGTTGAAAATGACCAGTCCTCCCCCATATAGACCTCTATCCTGATTACCTTGTTGAAATAATTTTAGTTAAATGTATACTTGGATTGAACCAATCTGTTACTTTTCTATGACAACCAAAGATCCCACATGCTGTGCTGTTTCACTAAGCTAATTTATTTCATTGGTTTTCTACATTCTTTTATTTTACTCTTCTTCTATTTGATCATGCATTGCAAATTGATTCCACCTTGCTGAATGTTTGTTGGTTCTGCATCTTAGAATAAGGGGAGTGTGCAAACTCACAGTAAACATTCTAGCTCCCTTTAAAGGGACATACAAATGCAAAAAAGAGAAAAAAAATTATAGTGGCATATGTGTGTAGACATACATTTCCAGGAAGGTCCCAGGAGTTCATTGCTACACCTGGCTTTGCTCTTTTATAAACAATACCTAGTGCATTTGATAATGGAAGAAAACTGAAAAATCAGTTAAAATTAAATTGCATGTTCTTTACTAACTCAGTTTTGCTTGTATTGTCACTATTAAAGTGAAGGTCAATTTTGACGAATTAGTGCCCGGTTTTTAATAATCCTATTAAAAACAAGGGCACTTTAATTCATCAAAATTTACATTTCAAGCATTTTCTCCAAAAACCTGAGAGCTTCCTCCGCCCGTCGCAAGCCCAAAATGACGAATCTGGCTTCATCCAATCACGGCGTTCCCTCAGGCCATGATCCCCCGGGGGGAACACTGTGATTAGAGGAAGCCGGATTCGCCATTTCTGACATAAGCAGAGGCTTCCGACAGCCGGGGGAATCGATGGAGCAGCTTTCAGGGTTAAAAGGTAAGTTTTTGAAGAAAATGCTTGAAATGTCCATTTTGATGAATTAAAGTGCCCTTGTTTTTAATAGGATTATTAAAAACCAGGCACTAATTCATAAAAATTGACCTTCACTTTAAAGGAACACTAAAGTCAAAATTAAACTTTAATGATTCAGATAGACCACATCATTTTAAGAAACTTTCCAGTTCAATTCCATTACCAAAATGTCCACTTTTTTAAATTACACACTTTGTGAGGCACCAGCTACTATTGAGTACACATTTCACAGTATATCGCCGTATTCAGCATTACACCAGCAGCTCACAAGAGCTGCTGGTGCAACGCCGCCCGCTGCAGACTTGTGGCCAATAGGCCGCCAGCAGGGGGTGTCAATCAACCCGATCGTACTCGATCGGGTTGATTTCCGGCGATGTCTGTCCGCCTGCTCAGAGCAGGCGGACAGGTTATGGAGCAGCGGTCTTTGTGACCGCTGCTTCTTAACTGCTGTTTCTGGGGAGCCTGCAGGCTTGTCAGAAACACAGGGCATCAAGCTCCGTTCGGAGCTTGAGACATATGCCCCCATTAGAATGTCTGTTCTCTGTTTATCCCCATAATGCCCAATCCTTTCATAGTAGCTCCTATATTTTTTTTTTGCAGTGGTCAGTGACCTGTGTAATAACATACAAAATGGATAGCTACCTAGTGGTAAAGGCTGACTGTCTTTCAAGTAATTTGACCTAGCTTGTCTTATATTTTATGTGCTGTCATGGATTCCAGACCGTCAGGGCTACCCCCACCCCCCTACAACTTGGCTAACTCCTTTTTACTTTGGATTTGGCCCTTTCATGGCTTACGGGATCTCCCAGACTCTTACTATCTGTTGTTTTGCTATGTGTACTTTATCAGAAAAGAGTTGAACTCTGACAGGGAAAACCCTTCTCGGCTGGCTGGGCTACTGGAACTGCCGGTTGGTCGCATCACCCCGGACACCCACCTAACCCCTCTCTGGCTGGCCAGGCTCCTGGTACTGCCGGGTCAGCCGCATCACCCCGGACACCCGTTAACCTTTACCCAAGGTCGCTCCAGTGGCCCTTTGCCCCAGAGCTCCGCTCTTTTGGGGATTTGTAGCCCCTAGGGAGGACCAGAGGTGGGGTGATTACCAGAAGGGAGCTCCCTTGTGAAACAGGGGTCTTGGACACCCCACCTCCATATCTTTACCAGGCTGCAACCCCTGACAATGACACCCTGTAAGTGCCGCCGCTCCCCTGGGATCACCCTGAAACTGCAACCTAAGTACTGTGGGAACGCTATGGGACTCTGGCTCCTATGGAGGCGCCAGACTGTCTGGAGGGACAGGAATGGCGGGAGATCTTGGGATCAGATAAGGCTCTGAATATGTATATAAGCAGTGTGTGTTTCACAATAAAGTCAGTTCTTGTTTCACCTGAATACTAGTCTGCCTAGTTCTTTGGGTGGGCTCCTGAATACTAGTCTGTCTAGTTATTTGGGGGGCCTCGCTATAATCACTTTCTTCGCTACATAGCAGCCATTTCCAGGTATAGGAAGGATCCTTCTGGCAGAGCTACCCAGTCGGGGTAGCCAGTATCCGTCAGAGGTAGGCTACAATCACCTGGCAGCTACACAGTTGCAGTCGGCAGGGAGGAAGCAGGACCCTTTTGGCGGAGCTATCCAGTCGGGGTAGCCGGGGTGCGTCACATGTGCTACAAAATAGCACTGTATGTCCATTTAGATAACGGACACTATTGTCCCCAATTAAACAGAGAGGTGTTTGTGGTGAGTGCATAAGCAAGCGATAAAACACAGAAAGGGAGCCTCAATTTATAAATTAGTCACACTCACAAGAGAGAATCACCTTCTTGTGCTACTATAACACATGCTGGATATTCACAGTATTGCAGTGAATTGACCCAAAAGCATCTGGTTCTTCTCTATGATGTGTCAGCAGAACTTCCCTATATAGGGTCAGATTACAAGTGGAGCGGTATTTAACGCTGCCGCTCGTGAGTTAACTCCACTAGAAGTAAGCTTTTTGTGCGCGTCAGGTAGCACTTGTATTACAAGTTGAAAGTAAAAAAGTTATTGCTTGTGCACTAACCCAATGCATGCAAAAAGCCGAACTTTGAATATTGCGATTGCGGTAAAGTATTCCCCATAGAATTCAATGGAGAAAAAAAGTGGTAAAAAAAAAACACCCTACTCACGCGCAAACCCAGTTGCATATTCTCAAGTGTGCTAACCCGACATGAAAATATGAATATTTCACATTCCAATGTTCTTCAAATAGAAGAATATTTTCTATTTATTCACAAATCCATATTTATTCATATATCTGATGGTACACTATATATATATATATATATATATATATATATATATATATATATATAAGCCTATATATAAATATATATATAGGATTATATATAGGTATAGACATATAAGAGTAAAGTCATCCTGTGGCTAGGATGCAGCAAGGGTGTAGATCTGGTCTGTTTCCTGAGCTTTAATCCTATGTCTTCCTTTGCATGCTGTGATACCCTATATTTTTCTTGTGTTACTTTCCAGTACTTTTCATGAGCTTGTGATTTTCCATAATGAGAGGTCATTTTCTGCTAGTAGTTTAACATAAATTTCCTTTGATTTAGACCCCATGAGTATTATATCCTTTATCATATCATCTGCTATATGAAAGCAACTATTTTTCACATATAATCAAAGCAATGTGATCCTCTCATCAACAGACTCCCCTGGTTCTTGGGCTTAAAAAAATATCTCTCATTGTTTGTCTGCTATACCTTTTAAACCTAGTCAGAAGCACATCTGGATCTGATTTTTATTCTTGTGATAGTTCTCTATTTGTAGATCTCACACCCTCCTATTTCATAATTATTAAATGAAACATACAGATAAATCAAAACTATTTTATAATAGAGGTGTAAACTGCAGTATGCTATTATTCCTTTATATCAGGAGATATGTATTTTTCTCATGGAATGTCAGTTCTACAGTAATACACAGCTGTGCAAAATAATTATATTATTTTAGTTTAAACCTTTCTGTTTTCATTGCACTGATGACCATGTACTGCTAGCCACACCCCAAAGCACCTAGTCTAATGTTCAGACCACGTGGATCCACCATTTTAACATCCAAGACTCTGGGCTTGATGATATATTCTTCACAAGCTCAAACCTGCTTTTTCTCGCTGACTCTCACAGGGCTGCCCGGTGCAATGATCGTAAAAAAGGGGCAGTCTCTGCGAGTGGCGAGATGGCTCCTATTAAAAGTAATGAAGCTCGCTGGATAGGGACACTTCGCTCCTTAGTGCAAAGTTAGCAGGGAGCAGGGGGGGGGCACTTTAAAATTAAAATCCTGCAGCCAATATAACCCACATTATGCCGCTTTCTGCATAGAGCATCTTACATTCGCCTATATTTTAGTATGCATTTGTTTTTCTATAGGGGTTATAAGTGTTTGTATTGTTTTGAGAAACACCTTTTAATTAAAACTGTGAGATCTGCAGTGTGAAAATCTTTATAGAATTATGCTGGGATTAGAGAGACATTTTCATATACACCTATGGAACGCCCATGTTCAGACCATTTTATGAAAAACAACAATTACGATTTGCATTTTGTATTTATAAGTTAAAAATTTTGTGTGATTTTTGCACATCCAGTGTACTACAATTACGATTTACGCTGTGCACATTTAATTTGATTTCTTCCTTTGTAAATTACATACAAATTTTACTTTTTTGTTAATATACGATTTTTGGTGAAGAATTTTGTTACGATTTTTGATGCAACTTAACAATACAATTTTTCCCTGCTTATTTATTTATTTATTTTAAATAATTAAATAATTTTTATACATAAATTTTTTTATAATAATTTATATACATACATTGCAAATACACACAAAGTAAATAGCATTCAGCGCATTAATTTTTACACTCTTGCACAGGCCACTATTGGACCTCTGTAAATATACTGCACAGGCCCCTTTCAGATCTGTATAAATAAACTGCACAGGCCACTTTGGACCTCTGTAGATAAACTGCACAGGCCACTTTCGGATCTCTATAAATAAACTGCACAGGCCACTTTCAGATCTCTATAAATAAACTGCACAGGCCACTTTCGGATCTCTATAAATAAACTGCACAGGCCACTTTCGGATCTCTATAAATAAACTGCACAGGCCCCTTTTGAACCTCTTTGAATAAACTGCACAAGCCAATTTTGACCCCTATAAATATACTGCACAGGCCGCTTTGGACCTCTTTGAATAAACTGCACAAGCCCCTTTTGAACCTCTTTGAATAAACTGCACAAGCCAATTTTGACCCCTATAAATATACTGCACAGGCCGCTTTGGACCTCTTTGAATAAACTTGCACAGGCCACATTTGGACCTCTGTGAATAAACTGCATAGGTCACTTTTGGACCTCTATAAATAAACTGCACAGGCCACTTTTTTTGGACCTCTAAAAATATAAGTAAGGTATAATATATATTTTTGTAGAGAGTGACACATTTATAAAGCTTTTAAAAATCTATTATCTATTAATTTTACCATATATATGTATCTCCATCAAATTGAAGCCACTTTTGGGCCTCTGCAGATATAATTAAACAAGAGCTCAATAGGGAATACAATATTTAACACAAAAGAAAAAGTATACTGTATTCCAAGACGATGCAGGCTCCAATAAAGTTTAAAAATAGAAAAGGTCTATGAGTACGGTCATAAGGACCGAAACCGGTCAGACCATTTCTCTTTTTCTGGCTGCTTACTATGTTGAGTTCAGCTAAGTCTTTGTGATGCCATGTATTTTTATGTTTAAACCAAATACATTTTCTATTTTTAGCTTTATTGGAGCCTGCATCGTCTTGGAATACAGTATACTTTTTCTTTAGTCCTTAAGCACGCCTCCAAGCCAGGAGCCAATTGCAGGCCACGGATGCTTGACTCGTGACATCACAATGTCAAACACAAACTGAAGACTTCTGCTGGCAGAGGAGCCGACCGGAGGAAAGGGAGACAAGGTGGTCAAGAGCAGAGGTGGGAATGGAGAAAGGTTACCCTCAGCTAATTACTAGATGCCATTTGCTACCCTAGGCGGACCCGGTGTATACAGCACTGGATGAGTTCCTTTGTCATCGCTCATGGAGTGGGACATTGTTAAATCACGTTCACTGCTTTATACTGCAGTGAAACAGAGGTAGGAGGGACATGGTCCCGGTCCCCTGAGTTTGCTTGAAACCAGCTTTATTATGAGGGTAGATGAAACACCCTGATTTCTAAGTGGGACATGTAGTTGATTGAAATGGTTACATGGAAGGGACTTTCTCAGAAGTGTCTGATGTTTAAATAAATAGAGGATTCTAACTACACATTAAACGGGTACACTCATTTTTTAATACATTTTTCTTGTTTTCTGAATATTTAACACACACAAGCCACTTTTGGGCCTCTGATATTTCCCACTTGCAGGGGAAAGGGTATGATATTTCCCACTTGCAGTGGGTGTTCCAGTAACCTTTTAAACAGAGCTAAACTGGAAGCTTCTAAGTAAGTTTTTAAACGGTTTTATACTGGATTTTTATATCAGTATCTGTGCATATTATTCTTTATAGTAGTGTCTATTACATGCAGTTATATGAAATTGGTGTATACTATCCCTTTAATCAAAATATGTTGCTATCAGGAGGAAATCATGTCTAAAGATAATATTGTGAATATCACAAATAAGCTCATCTACCTAAATTACATGCAAAAAGTCTCAATGGATATACGGAAGTTACTACAACTATAATTGAGAGAAGTACCAGCATAACAATAGGGTATAGTGCCATATTTGTCCCATACAGCGATTACTTAACTGTTATCAGACTTTTTATGAAGGTGCAAGCAGTTCAACCATTACAGGCATCATTATAAAGTTTCTCACACAATCTGATAAGCTTGGCAGTTGCTGTTGGGCCTAAATCATACTGTCCACAGTCCAGGTTCCTACCCGACTCCAGCTCTCTCAGACATCCGTGAATAGAAAGCTCCAGGCCCATGCAAGTTCCTTTTGCCCAAAGCTGGTATCGTATCTCACAACACAAAAATCAAAAGCTCTAGGAGGGTCCATCAGTGTTTCCAGAAGGCCGCTCCTCTCCAAAGTAGTAGTGTGCCCTGTGAACGTCTGAAGGTTTGGTAGATCTTTCTCCCAGGACCTTGGCATACATCGGTCAACAAACTAGAAATTGTAAGAGGGCTTTCTCTTTGCAGGTCCATATAGATACAGTATTGTGCCTTGTAGATCAGTAGCGTGGTTGTTCAACATCCCCAAGTTGGGTCCACCCAGAGGAACTTCTAGTGTATTTAGGCAGTTATGAAGCCCTGGACCAACAGCGTCAGTAGTCCCGCAGCTCTATCTATACGATATTCCCTCATACCACTTTGGTGTTCATCATCCAAAGGCCAACCGCATTCCTTCTGAATCAGGGACATAGCTGCAGTTGAGGGTCGCCCAGAAATATCTGGGGATTGGATCGCAATAGCTTGCGTGTCGCTACACTGTTCACAAGAAACTGCAGATGTCGCCATCTCAGGATCGTCAGTAACCACCTCAGCGTGTATGTCCATCATAAGAGATATGAGGCGATCAAATCTTTTGCACATCCTGCACTCAAAGTCCTTTAGCAGGATTTGCATTACCGCATAAATTTCCACTAGTGCTCCCAACAGCCTTGTACTTTATCCTCTGCTGCTCTGCAAGGCAAGTCCAGGGTACACCTACTACCGTGCTGATGTAAAGGCAGAAGGTGTGCAATGGTCCATTCCTGAAAGGCCTCAGTGTTGGCTAGGCCCAATCTGCATCACAGATCATCACTCCTCTTTGCTCAACTAAGTCTGTTCTTAATTTACTGGATAGCTCCCCGTCTGTTGCAGGGCACAATTAGGGTGTGCACATCTCCTTTGATTAGGGTTAAATTATATAAAACAGGTATAACATGTACCATTTGCCGGAGCTCCAGCACTATGCGCCTTCTCAGGTTGAACGCTAGCACCGCCCCCTCCTTCCCTGCTTATTTTTGTGTAAATGGTTCAAATATTTGTTTTGTATAAAACGAATTTTATTGTGCACATTTCATATGAAAATGCAGTAAACGTCCCTTAGCGAGACACCCTGTTTTCAGGGTAAAAAGTGGCTTTAGATCATTCCACCAGTGAATTAGAAAGACTGGCGAGCATTCTTTAATAATCTCAGAGAGCTTTCAATCATCGAGCCCTCTGCCTTCAACTGCCCTCTACCCACGGAGCACTCAAGACTCCACTCCCTGACATAGTCCTCCAGCTTCTTGGTACCTGAAAAATGTAATTCCTCAACTAATTTTATAACAAATAAATGTCACCTGTTACTTTAAAGTGCCAATGAGTAATTAACTTTTAATTTACTTTAAAATAGTAGAAAAAAAATTATCTTTACATTTCTTCAAACACTCTATACATTGTGCCAGGTAGTAATGACATGGCTTCACTGCTGAATAAACAAGGCTCTCATGATGCTTTATATTGATGCCGTCTGTTTCACAAACCAAGATCTATTGAAAGTGCAAAGGTTTTTATGCGCTTCTGTACACAATCTGGCGTGTTATAATACATCTGGACCTGCAGAAGCTTTTGGAATTTTTTCAAGCAAGGACTTATGGAATCTTATGTAGCCTGCGCACACTGAGCGCCTCAATTTTGTCCCCTTACTTCAAACACACAAGATGTGGTCTCTTGTAGTAAAAGTATTTACCACAACTTTGAAACTCCTAAGCTCTAGTGCAACTAACTGCCGTCAGGAGCCACATAAGTAGTTGAATTGAGTCCTCCTATATGAAATGAAAGTATCACATGATCTCAAAATAAACTTTTTTTTCTGAAAGGCCCCAGAGTTTGTTAGAAAGCATATCTTATTGTGAGACCAAGGAGTTATCAACGCAAGACTGTGATAAAGTTGTGGAGAAGCAACAATCAAGGTTGGGTTATGAAAAAATATATTAAAATATAAATATCATAGTTAAACCCATTTTTAAAAAAATGTAAATAACATAGCCTGACTCCGACTCAGTAGTCTGGTAAGGAGGGTATTAGTCAGTGTACATACATCATTAGTGCAGTGCTCCTTACTTGCCCACTATGTGTACATGCATCATTAGTTTAGTGCAGCAAATTCCCCCTCACATCTCCATAACTCACTGGTGTGGTGCAGTAAATTCCCCCTCACATCTCCATAACTCACTGGTGTGGTGCAGTAAATCCCCCCTCACATCTCCATAACTCACTGGTGTAGTGCAGTAAATCCCCCCTCACATCTCCATAACTCACTGGTGTGGTGCAGTAAATTCCCCCTCACATCTCCATAACTCACTGGTGTGGTGCAGTAAATTCCCCCTCACATCTCCATAATTCACTGGTGTAGTGCAGTAAATTCCCCCTCACATCTCCATAACTCACTGGTGTGGTGCAGTAAATTCCCCCTCACATCTCCATAACTCACTGGTGTGGTGCAGTAAATCCCCCCTCACATCTCCATAACTCACTGGTGTAGTGCAGTAAATCCCCCCTCACATCTCCATAACTCACTGGTGTGGTGCAGTAAATTCCCCCTCACATCTCCATAACTCACTGGTGTGGTGCAGTAAATTCCCCCTCACATCTCCATAATTCACTGGTGTAGTGCAGTAAATTCCCCCTCACATCTCCATAACTCACTGGTGTGGTGCAGTAAATTCCCCCTCACATCTCCATAACTCACTGGTGTAGTGCAGCAAATCCCCCCTCACATCTCCATAACTCACTGGTGTGGTGCAGTAAATTCCCCCTCACATCTCCATAACTCACTGGTGTGGTGCAGTAAATTCCCCCTCACATCTCCATAACTCACTGGTGTAGTGCAGTAAATTCCCCCTCACATCTCCATAACTCACTGGTGTGGTGCAGTAAATTCCCCCTCACATCTCCATAACTCACTGGTGTGGTGCAGTAAATTCCCCCTCACATCTCCATAACTCACTGGTGTGGTGCAGTAAATTCCCCCTCACATCTCCATAACTCACTGGTGTGGTGCAGTAAATTCCCCCTCACATCTCCATAACTCACTGGTGTAGTGCAGTAAATCCCCCCTCACATCTCCATAACTCACTGATGTGGTGCAGTAAATTCCCCCTCACATCTCCATAACTCACTGGTGTGGTGCAGTAAATTCCCCCTCACATCTCCATAACTCACTGGTGTAGTGCAGTAAATTCCCCCTCACATCTCCATAACTCACTGGTGTGGTGCAGTAAATTCCCCCTCACATCTCCATAACTCACTGGTGTAGTGCAGTAAATCCCCCCTCACATCTCCATAACTCACTGGTGTGGTGCAGTAAATTCCCCCTCACATGAATATAACTCATTAGTGTAGTGCAGTATATTACCCCTCACATGTACATAAACTCATTAGTGTAGTGCAGTATATTACCTCTCACATGTACATAACTCGTGTAGTGCAGTAAATTCCCCCTCACATGTATATAACTCATTAGTGTATTGCAGTATATTACCTCTCACATGTACATAACTCATTAGTGTAGTGCAGTATATTACCCCTCACATGTACATAACTCATTAGTGTAGTGCACTATATTACCCCTCACATGTACATAACTCATTAGTGTAGTGCAGTATATTACCCCTCACATGTACATAACTCATTAGTGTGGTGCAGTAAATTACCCCTCACATGTACATAACTCATTAGTGTACTGCAGTACATTACCCCTCACATGTACATAACTCATTAGTGTAGTGCAGTAACTTCCCCCTCACATGTACATAACTCATTAGTGTGGTGCAGTAAATTCCCCCTCACATGTACATAACTCATTAGTGTAGTGCAGTAAATTCCCCCTCACATGTACATAGCTCATTAGTGTGGTGCAGTAAATTGCCCCTCACATGTACATAACTCATTAGTGTAGTGCAGTAAATTCCCACTCACATGTACATAGCTCATTAGTGTGGTGCAGTAAATTCCCCCTCACATGTACATAACTCATTAGTGTAGTGCAGTAAATTCCCCCTCACATGTACATAGCTCATTAGTGTGGTGCAGTAAATTGCCCCTCACATGTACATAACTCATTAGTGCAGCACATTGTTCCTTTGTTGCTCTTCACATAAGGATGGCACAGTTTAGACTGAAGATTTTCTTGAAGCACACAAGATCTGTCTGACATAATTTTAGATTATCTCTAGATCTTCTTATAAACTCCCTGTTACTTTCGGGTAAGGGTTTCTTCTGACTCTAACAAGTTTGCTGTCAACGTAGAAAATTACTTCAAATTCCTAAAGTCAATATAGAGAGGGTTTATATGTAGACTGGCAGCATATTGCATAGTCTAAATACCTACCTGAAATCATTATTTTCATCAAGAGTAAGTTTCCTCCTTTTCTAGGTGCCCCTTGTTAACATTTTCTCATGAAGAATTTTAAACAAACTCAGTTATCAACTGGATTTTGAAAAATGACACACTAGTGATCAGTTCAAATACATACGGCTAGATTACGAGTTTTGCGCTAAGCTGAAAAAGCAGCGTTAACAGGTCCTAACGCTGCTTTTTCACTGCCGCTGCTATAACAAGTCTTGCAGGTTTAGGGGCACCGCACACTTCTTTGGCCATACCGCAAAACGACTTACATAAACTTCGTAAACCCTTTTTTCTATGGGACTTCCATAGCGCCGGTATTACGAGTCTGTCCTGGGAGGCCAAAAAGTGAGCAGTACACCCTCTACCTCCAAGATCCGTAACGCATTATAAACTACCTATTAACCCCTAAATCGAGGCCCTCCCGCATCGCAAACACTGAAATAAAATTATTAACTCCTAATCTGCCTGATCTGGACATCGCCGCCACTATAACAAACATATTAACCCCTAAACCGCCGCACTCCCGCCTCACAAACACTAGTTAAATATTATTAACCCCTAATCTGCCGCCCCTAACATCGCCGCCACCTACATTATATAAATTAACCCCCAATCTCCCCCCCAACATCGCCACCACTATATTAAATTTATTAACCCCTAAACCTAAGTCTAACCATAACTCTAACACCCCTTAATTGAAATATAATTTAAATAAATCTAAATAAAATTACTATCATTAACTAAATTATTCCTATTTAAAACTAAATACTTACCTATAAAATAAACCCTAAGCTAGCTACAATATAACTAATAGTTACATTGTATCTAGCTTAGGGTTTATTTTTATTTTACAGGCAAGTTTGTATTTATTTTAACTAGTTATTTAATAACTACCTAGCTAAAATACAGGTATACCCCGCTCATACAGCGGGTTAGGGACCGGAGCCCCGCTGTAAAGTGAAAACTGCCTTAAAGTGAAACAAGGCAGTTTTAGCTTTCTTTCCACTTGTCAGTGTGTTTAAAAACTTGAAAACATGTTTGAACTAGCATATATTAGGGGTGCAATAGGGCTAAGTTTAGTTTAACACTAGCACAGCATAGAATTCAATAAATACTGTACTTGTAAAATAGTGACAATTACTGTAGTAAAATTTGCCAAACTATAGACACAGATTGCACTGTAAAGCTTTAAACAGAGTGAACTGCGCATAACAAAATGGTGCCAGTCACTTTTCTCGCAAACTCACAATGATTACAGCACTATTTCATAATCCTTGGAGGTTGAACTTCAGCTCCACAAAGCGCTGTATTAGCGAATCGCTGTAAAGTGAAGCGCTGTAAAGTGACGTATACCTGTATAGACAAATTTACCTGTAAAATAAAACCTAACCTATGTTACACTAACACCTAACACTACACTATAATTAAATAAATTAACTAAATTAAATACAATTAAATAAATTAAATTAGCTAAATGACAAAAAAAAACACTAAATTACAGAAAATCTAAAACAAATTACAGATCTTTAAACTAATTACACCTAATCTAATAGCCCTATCAAAATAAAAAAGCCCCCCCAAAATAAAAAAAACCCTAGCCTAAACTATCAATAGCCCTTAAAAGGGCCTTTTGCGGGACATTGCCCCAAAGTAATCAGCTCTTTTACCTGTAAAAAAAATACAAACAACCCCCTCAACAGTAAAACCCACCACCCACACAACCAACCCCCCAAATAAAAAGCTAACTAAAAAAACCTAAGCTCCCCATTACCCTGAAAGGAGCATTTGGATGGGCATTGCCCTTAAAAGGGCATTTAGCTCTTTTGAAGCCCAAACCCCTAATCTAAAAAATAAACCCACCCAATACACCCTTAAAAAATCCTAACACTAACCCCCGGAGATTCACTTACCAGGAAAAGTCTTCATCCAAGCGGCAAGATTTCCTCAACGAAGCCGGCAGAAGTGGTCTTTCAGACAGGCAGAAGTGGTCCTCCAGACGGGCAGAAGTCTTCATCCAGATGGCATCTTCTATCTTCATCCTTCCGGCGCGGAGCGAGTCCATCTACAAGATATCCGACGCGGGGCATCCTCTTCAAACAACGGCTTCTTCGTAATGAATATCTCTTTAAGTGACGTCATCCAAGATGGCGTCCCTTAGATTCTGATTGGCTGAATTAAGGTAGAAAAAATCCTATTGGCTGATGCAATCAGCCAATAGGATTGAGCTGGAATTCTATTGGCTGTTCCAATCAGCCAATAGAATGCAAGCTTAATCCTATTGGCTGATTGGATCAGCCAATAGGATTGAAGTTCAATCCTATTGGCTGATTCAATCAGCCAATAGGATTTTTTCTACCTTAATTCCGATTGGCTGATAGAATTCTATCAGCCAATCGGAATCTAAGAGACGCCATCTTGGATGACATCACTTAAAGAGATATTCATTATGAAGAAGCCGTCGTTTGAAGGGGATGCTCCGAGTCGGATGTCTTGAAGATGGACCCGCTCCGCGCCGGAAGGATGAAGATAGAAGATGCCGTCTGGATGAAGACTTCTGCCCGTCTGGAGGAACACTTCTGCCCATCTGGAGGACCACTTCTGCCGGCTGCCGACATCTTGCAGCTTGGATGAAGACTTCTCCTGGTAAGTGAATCTTCAGGGGTTAGTGTTAGGATTTTTTTAAGGGTGTATTGGGTGAGTTTATTTTTTAGATTAGGGGTTTGGGCTGCAAAAAATCTAAATGCCCTTTTAAGGGCAATGCCCAGCCAAATGCCCTTTTCAGGGCAATGGGGAGCTTAGTTTTTTTTAGCTAGCTTTTTATTTGGGGGGTTGGTTGTGTGGGTGGTGGGTTTTACTGTTGGGGGGGTTGTTTGTATTTTTTTTTACAGGTAAAAGAGCTGATTACTTTGGGACAATACCCCGCAAAAGGCCCTTTCAAGGGCTATTGATAGTTTAGTTTTATTAGTTGTTTTTTTTTATTTGGGGGGGGGGGGTTATTTTGATAGGGCTCTTAGATTAGGTGTAATTAGTTTAAAGATCAGTAATTTGTTTTTTATTTTCTGTAATTTAGTGTTGTTGTTTTTTTGTGATTTAGCTAATTTAATTTATTTAATTGTATTTAATTTATTTAATTGTAGTGTAGTTTTAGGTGGGTGTTAGTGTAGCATAGGTTAGGTTTTATTTTACATGTACATTTGTCTTTATTTTAGCTAGGTAGTTATTAAATAGTTAATAACTATTTAATAACTATTCTACCTAGTTAAAATAAATACAAACTTGTAAAAGCCTGTGAAATAAAAATAAACCCTAAGCTAGATACAATGTAACTATCAGTTATATTGTAGCTATCTTATGGTTTATTTTATAGGTAAGTATTTAGTTTTAAATAGGAATAATTTAGTTAATGATAGTAATTTTATTTAGATTTATTTAAATTATATTTCAATTAGGGGGTGTTAGGGTTAGACTTAGATTTAGGGGTTAATACATTTAATATAGTGGTGGCGACATTGGGGGCAGCAGATTAGGGGTTAATAAGTATAATGTAGGTGGCTGCGGTGTCCGGAGCGGCAGATTAGGGGTTAATAAGTATAATGCAGGTGTCGGCGATGTCAGGGGCAGCAGATTATGGTTAATAAGTGTAAGATTAGGGGTGTTTAGACTCTGGGTTCATGTTAGGGTGTTAGGTGTAAACATAAAATGTGTTTCCCCATAGGAATCAATGGGGCTGCGTTACTGAGATTTATGCTGCTTTTTTGCAGGTGTTAGACTTTTTCTCAGCCGGCTCTCCCCATTGATGTCGATGGGGAAATCGTGCACGAGCACGTACGACCAGCTCACCGCTGACTTAAGCAGCACTGGTATTGGAGTGCGGTATGGAGCAAAATTTTGCTCAACGCTCACTACTTGCCTTTTAACGCGGGGTTTGTAAAAACCTGTAATACCAGCACTGTAGGTAAGTGAGCGGTGAGAAAAAACTGCTCGTTAGCACCGCATAGCTCCTAACGCAAAACTCGTAATCTGGCCGATAGTGTGGTTTAGCACACCTTACAAAATTTTTATATACACATCTTTGTGAGTGCTGCCAATGTGACCAAAGAGTTACACAAAACAGGGGGTATTGACGCACATACATTTACAAATAAACAACACATTTTTTAAATGCTGCAAAAAATTGCCTGCAAGAACATCTATGCTTTTAAATAAAATTGGAATCATAGTCACACAATATGGCCATATTCTGCTTAGGCAGTCACCAACTTACACGGTGTCCCAATATTGCCTGTCCTAACACTACATTACTTTGCCTTTATGGGCTGAATTATTCCTGCTTTTTCTCTTCATATTAGAATGAGACTCCCTGGCTTTATATACACAACTCCATTACACTGTCATGAGTACACCTGAGCTTGGGTGGGGTGCTTTAACTAATGGAAGATGGTCAGTCTCCCTTTAATTTATAAATTCAAATACAAAGTTTGGTTTAGCAGTTTAGCACACCTTACAAAAAGTTTATATACACATCTTTGGGAGTCCTGCCAATGTGACCAAATAGTTACACAAAACAGGTTGTATTGGCGCACATCCATTTGCAAATAAACAACCCTTTTTTAAATTCTGCAAAAAAATCTATTCTTTTAAATAAAATTGGGATCTTAGTCACACAATATGGCCATATTCTGCTGAGCCAGTCACCAACCTAAAGGGAGACTGACCATCTTCCATTTGTTAACCCTTTGATGACATGGTTAATTTGTCTACATCAGAACCATATGTTGTGTATATATAAAGCCAGGGAGTCTCATTCTATTATGAAGAGAAAAAGCAGGAATGATTCAGCACCTGGGTTGCGCTTGCTGATTGGTGGCTAACCAGCAACACCTTTGGAGGGTGCTGAACCAAAATAGGGACAGCTCCTAAGCTTACATTCCTACTTTTCCAAATAAAGATACCAAGAGAACAAAGAAAATTTGATAATAGGAGTAAATTAGAACATAAAATTGCATGCTCTATCTGAATCATGAAAGAAAACATTTGGGCTTTCCTGTGCCTTTAAACTTACCCTTTATAATGACTAAAGAGCCATTTAACACATTTGTCTAGGTCAGTGTTTTTCAACCAGTGTTCCGTGGCACACTAGTGTGCCGTGAGAGATCCCCAGGTGTGCCACGGCAGACTGACAACAGTGTGACATATTTTTTAAACTTTGCTTGTTTTTTACTCCCAGTGCAGGGGTAGTTTGTAGGAGGCATGGCATAACAGCACAATACATACAGTATGTGTGTGTTTGTGTGTATGTGTATATATATATGCTGTATTAGGCTACAATATGTGATTTTTTTTTTTTTTTTGGATGGTGGTGTGCCACGGGATTTTTTAATGTAAAAAAGTGTGCCACGGCAAAAAAAAAAGGTTAAAAATCACTGGTCTAGGTTTATACACAATTTACTTCCCAACCTTCACATTCTACTTTTATCCTCATACCCTTTTAGTTCAATTTTGGTTTCTGGAACATTGAGATTGTAATAGAACATTTTTTAATATTTCAATTAAAAAAAAACTTTCATTTTTTATTTTGCCCCTTTTTCCTGTAATTCTACTCTGAGAATATTGGGCTTTCCCATTTCCTTTATAAGTAGAAATGCAGACTCTATAACACATTAATTTGTTGCACAGACTAGTGACCCAGCATAACAGCTAATTCATTCAGTACTGATGGCTGTTAGAATTCAGTTTTTATACTAAACCAGTTATAATAATTTAGTACATATGTGCAATAATTAATTTCATATTATTTTATTTAATTTTATAATTTTATCCAGACCTCAGTGTTAATGTAACACAAGTCAGAGACATACATTTAGAAACAAAACTGCCTTAACCCATATCTCTTTTTGAATTGCACTTTTGTGAGAGAAAAAAAATGAAAACAAAATATAATAATTTTATGACATCATTGCATGTTGTTTACAGGTCTGGGCCCTATGTACTATATAGTATACACCAAAACATACAAGCATAGATTCTGATGGCAGAAAAACAAAAGCTCATATTTCCTTCTGAAAAAAAAAGTAAATTACTGCTTTTCTTTGACCTTCTATCCCATTTTTATTATTTTCATGATTCAGATAGAGAATACAATTTAAAACAATTTTCCAGTTTACTTCTGCTATCTAATTAACTAATTAATTGGCTGCACATGTATGTCTCTTGTCATTGGCTAACACTATGCTAGCTCCAAGTAGTGCATTGTAGCTCCTTCAACAAAGAATACCAAGAGAATGAAGGAAATTTAATAATAGAAGTAAATTGGAAAGTTGTTCAAAATGATATGAGCAATCTGAACCATGAAAGAAAAGTGTTGGTTTTATGTTTCTTTAATTGAAAACACAAACATTTTTTCTAATAAAAAGGAAATCTTCCTATAGCAATACCCCAAAGCTACCTATCTGCCCAACAAAAAATTATAGAATCCTTCATCTGGTCATATAAAAAGCCCAGAATTGCTAGACAAAACTTATACCTAAGCAAAGAAGATGGAGGCCTCAACATCCCCAATTTAACAAACTATTATAATGCAGTACATTTAACTAGGGTACTGGCCTGGAATCATGCCTGTCCCTCTAAGCTTTGGACTCAGATTTAAGCTAACCTATCCAAATGCAACAGCATGAGAGACATATGATGGCTCCCTAAAACAGCTAGACCAGAGTATATCTCTGATAACAAATTTATTAAAGCCACCATGGACGTTTGGGATACAGTAGTAGCACACTACAAGAAGTTCTCTACTCCAGTCTCACCTCTAACTCCACTTTTAGTCAACCAAACCTTCTTTCAACAATGTTCTTTTATTCAAGAAAACCAGACCACAGAACACCAAAATCTCACTATACATTTACTGACAGACACGACACATATTAAAGACACTAAATGACACCTTAGGACCCCTGTTCCACAACTGGTACTCGTACCTCCAAATTCCCCATGCAATAATCACTAGTCCCTAAAAACAAGATATTGTGCAACCTCTCACACCATTTGAAAATATCTGCACCAATCCCAACATAAGAAAATCTCATCTCTCAATAATATATAAATTACTTAGGGATTCCTTCCCAGATAAGAAACCCTCATATCTGTCAAAATGGGAAACAGAACTCCAATGTGACATTAGTGATGTAAATTGGAAACAAAGTTTTAAAATGGCTCTTTCTTCCTCTATCTCCTTAACCTTAACTGAACTTAATTATAAGATCATTGCCCGTTGGGTACGCCCAAAAGAATTTGCGGTATCTTGCCAAACGCTACATCTAGCTGCTGGAGAAGATGCAGAGAAATAGGAACTTTAAGAATTATTGGGATCAAATAGAATACTGCCTGAACCAAACCTTAAACACCAATCTCATCCTCAACCCTAACATTGTCCTTCTCAACCAAATACCACGAATAGGCTGCATTTATCACACAAAACTGTTCTACCTGATGATAACTTGTGCCAAAAGATTAATCCCCAGATTCTGGAAATCACAACAACCATCTACCTTCCCGAAATGGGTCTCTGAAATGAATCATATTATCTTGCTTGAGAAAATACACTATTGTTATAATGGGAAATGTGACTTTATTCTCGACATTATTTTCATTTGGGAACAAAGGACACAACCATAAAAGTTTATTCACAACACAACCACACCCCCTAGACACTGACACAATACGCAAATCAAACTAGAATAGGATGACACAATCCTATAAGATAAAGTATAGCCGACTATGACCGAACTGATATAACTGTTCCAAAAGCTATATGTTATATAATAGGATATCCCCCCTCCCCCCAAATATGCCTTGTAATCGGAAAATATTGGTTGGATATACAGTACTTAACTTCAGATTGATGATATGCATGTAATTGTTTCATGTACCCCTGTGCCTATTACTATTGTAAATATTGTTCAAACTAATAAAAAAATATTTAAACAAAAAAAAAGGAAATCTGTTTAATAGATCTTTTTTCTTCTTCCACTCTAACTTATGTCTGAAACATATTTATCTTTATTGAAGTAAATGACTTCTATTGACACATAAAGCCTTCCTTTCAATCTCTTGCCCACCCACTGGTTTTAAAATCTATCTTATATGCTTTAGACAGAGCATATAACTATATATATATATATATATATATATATATATATATATATATATATATATACACACTCACATACACTTAACAAATTGTCATTGGTTTAAACCTAACTTCTAGGGATGAAAGCATATCTAGATATGCTTTCAGAAGCACAGAATTTTGCAGCACTAAGTTGCTCCATAAGTTCAGGAAAGGACTTTGTGTGCTGTTAAAGGGACATTTAACTTTACTCTGCTGGAGTGTATATTATTGTTTGGAAACAGCTCCTTTGCCTTTATTTGTTATTTAAAATAGCAGATTGTGCATGTAGAAACCACCACCTATACTGAAAATATGAGTAACAAATGTATTCTCTGTAGAAGTGTTTCTCAACTCCAGTCCGCAAGTACCCCTAATAGGCCAGGTTTTCATACTATCTTAACAAGAGCATAGGTGAAATATACAGCTTATCAGCAACCATGGTTACTAAACAGATCTAATTCATCATCTGATTATTTCAATTGTGATCTGGTTATTATTATTATTATCCGCACCACTGGGTACAGAGATAGGGGTATATGACAAGGATTTGTGATAAGATACAAAAACATAGACTAAACAAATCTAGTACAGGAGGGCCCTGATTCTGAAGAGTTTACAGTCTATTCTGGCTAATGTATCATGAAAATATGTCCTGTTACGGGCATTTGAGGACTGGAGTTAAAAATCACTGCTTTATAGAAAAACTGTGCAAACAGGAGACAATAGCACTTATTCATCTCAAAGTGGGGGACAGGAGATAGATAAATATTTGTGTATCTGTTATGGTTGATCTTGCTCATTGAACACTACAGCTATAATTAGCCATTCAATATCTTACCATTATGATGTGTGTTTTTATACATAAATAGCAAGTCTGTTTTACCTGCAGGCTCAGCCCATTTTATGGATATGTCCTTGAGAACAGGTGATGGCTTTAGTGGGCAAAAACAGATATTTAAAATACTAAAATAAGCACGAAGAAACAACTTCCTATACATGTAATACATGTATGTAACATTAACAAGACATTTGAAACACACATTTCATAATACAGTGTCCCTTTGAATTGAGCAATGAAAAGGGCCTAATAGTAACTAAGTTCATGGATCATAGTGTTCCACAGTTAGTACCTGACTGAATGGTAGTTATGAAAACGTTGAAGATACACTTTCACAGTGCCAGATTCAAATCTCTGGCCATTCATTTGTACCCATCAAATTATCTATTAGCATGTGCACTGCTACAAACATATGAATACTCAATGGGACAACTAGTGGCACAAACACTTTAAAGGGACATTAAACACTAAATACATTTCATGCACCTCCCTCTAATTATGGGTGCCACCATTTGAAACCTATGTTTTACTGTGAGTATATGAAAGAAAGTTGCTGTATATGTGCAAACATGTGAGAACTGGAATGCAGTGAATGCTAGATTTCAACATGGCAGCACCCATGACTAGAGGAAGGGGGTAATAACCTTAACACTATGCTTATAAAATGTATTTAGGGTTGTATGTCCCTTTAAGTGGGTGTGAAACATGAGCTACGCCTGTATCTTTAAAACTGTGTGCAAGAGGTGTGCATTGTGTGTGTCTGTCCCTTTAAAATTGTATGAACATGTGGTGAGTTGTCCCATGGAACTATCCCTTTAAGGCTGTGCATGTGGTGAGTTATCCTTTAAGGATGTGTGGCTTGGGCTGTGACTGTCCCTTTAAGACTGTTTGAGAGTAGGCGAGCTGTCCCTTATGAACATTATCTCCATATTGACGGGGCCCTTTAAATCTCTGGGTAACACATGTATATGTAGCTGAGCCTGAGGAAAGCCTATGGGGGAAACAGGGGTTTACATCCCCTAAGCATGGCTCCCCTTTATGTTCCCGGAGACACAAACACTTCAGTGGGGTCGGTTTCCCCTCGTGACAGTTTTTAAAGTGAAACAATGCTGGACGCCAAAACTACGTCCCACAACAAATGTTTCCACAGATAAGTAGTTGAGATGCCACGCTTTGCATCACTGAGATGAAACACCAGATTGCTGCATTCCTCATCAATACAAAGTGATTCCATGACACAGAGGAGTCTGAAACACCCTGCGAATAAAAACACCCCCTGCAGGGAGCACAAGAACCGAAGCACCAAGACCCTCAGCGCTTTCACTGAGCTGATATCATGCTCTGAGCTGATAGGCTTAGGCGTGAGAGCAGTATCCAATCACAGAGCAGAGCTTCAGCCTTTGCTTTAGGCAGGCAAGCTGCAGCCCATTAGTTGTAACAGAGCAGTCAGGAGTAGACACCTACAGGCTGTAGAAGTTCAGTGCGCAGCCTGTTCGCTTGTACCTGCACAATGTGCTGCTTATGACTGGCATTCCGAGGGGACATCGCGAACCTTTGGCATTTCACCACTTTGACATCAATGTGACAGTCTTTTTTACTTTCTGTTTTAATTAAGGAATACCCCGCTGTGTTTCACAAACAGAATTGTCTAAGGTAAGTCCTATACTTTTCTGCCCTGCAGTTAGAAGTCTGGTTTTTATATTGCAAGTTGCAACTGATGTTTTATTGCTAGATTGTTTGCTGTCTTCTGATTTAATTAAGTACAATCTCTGTGTTAACACTTAAGCTACTAGATTGTTGCAAGTTTCTCTAGCAGCCCAGTGATTAATACATATTTAGCAGCAAACCTATCTGTTAGCTTTCGGCTTATGTCAGAGTAGAATGGGGGATGTGCAGAGGAATGTCAGCCTCCCTGGGCTTTCTGTCACCTAGAAAGTCCTTAGAGACTTAATTAGTTTCACTGGACCAGGAGGCTAAGGAGAACTAGACACACAGACTCTCAGTTTAGTTTGGGCACCAGTTGCTGCTTTAACCCTCTCACTCCAAGCAGACCAACAGAACTGCTCTCCAGCTCCCCCTGCCAGTGAAAGGTTAATAAAGTATAACTGATCTGACTTTAAACCTTTTACAAACCTTCCAGATTATTTCTAAAGTTTAGATTGAAGTGAATGTGTCTTACATTTCTACAATTTCTATTCAAATAGTCAAACGTTTTATTTGACCCCTGCAAGTGGTTATGAATAGACTCTCAAGAACGAATCTGTTTTCAATAAATAGCATTGATTGCCCCTTGAGTGCCACAGACTCATCTGGTGCTGGGGGGGGGGGGGGGGGGGGGGGGTAAGCATAATAGAGTTGTTGATATTATTATTTCCAGAAGACAAAAATAAATTGCAGCCCCCTCAGGCACTTTTGAAGACAGGATCACTGGTTCAATCACAACTTTTATAAAATAAAATGTGAGCATCTAAGGTTCAAGGCAAATGTTTCTTATTTAAGTTGGTGTTAAATACAGTTAGGGATGGAGATCTTGCATTTAGTAAAGCACAGATGTAATCACCAGCGAAACTGTGTTATGTATTGATCTATTTATTAATAAATGTGTTTCAGAAATGGCAGAACAATTTAATAAATTAGACCATTGAATTCTTGAAATGTGTTTTTCTTCTAAAAAAAAATACTCACTCAAATTTTAAGAACACAAATTATAACAGGGCTGTGGCAACTCTTAATGCATATTATATATTTAAAAAAAAAAAAAAAGCCAGCATTAGTTGTTTTTTGTGTTTAAACTCAGACAGCCTAGGAAAATAAACAAATGTTCAAGTTAAATATGGATCTTCCTATCCCAGTAGTGCTGTTATTTTTGGGATTGGAAAAAGGCTCATACACTTCATTGAGCAGCTAAACCAGTCTTATCCTGGAGATCAGTACCCTCATAGTTGAGGGCTGGCACCCTGCTGTTTTGTAGATTGTCAGAGTCTAGTATTTTATGTGCAAGATGCTATATCTTCTCTAGTGTGAGCAAGGGCTGCAATAAAACCAAGTTACTGTAAAGTGAGTGATGCATTTTGCTTGATTCAGCATTCACAGGCTCCACTAATAAATCAGAAGTCTTATCTGCTGTTTATCATGTTGTGTCTACAATAGAATGCTGGCCATTGTGGCTGGTTTGTGTTTTCTCATTTAGCAAAGATAATGCATTTTTAATGCATCTATTGATTCTCACTTACTTGCTGCTGGAAGGATAGAAGAAAATGATTGATTTTTTAAAAAAATGGTTTGTGAAGACCGCAGTGGGTCTTGATACATTTTATGTTTTGTATACTATTATTGTTGTTCTTTATAATAATGAGGATAATTTAAGGTTGTGAGTATTTAGTTTTAGCTGTTGTATGGCTATAGTCCTGTATACAACTGACTTTCATTCTCCACTGAAGCACTCACAACCTCTAATTATGCAAAGCAAGGAGATGCTCTAAAAACAAACTTAAAATATTGAGACATCCATTTCAAATGTTTTTCCTCTCTTTGAAATATATTTACCTTTTAATAAAATCTAATGAACTTATTTAGTTTGTGTCTGTTTTCTCAGTATTTCAGCTGTACTCAGTAATCTCTACAGTATACACATTAATAACCCTTTGCTGTGCAATATGATGCAAATCTTAAAGAGCAGCCATAGGGTTACAGCTCTTGTTCAGGGATAATGACTTTTTTCCTATACCCAGCTTTAGGTGGCATTCATCTTGTCACGTGTATACATTTATGTTTTTAAGCACACATGCAGCCTAGAAAGTTTCCATCTGTCTTTTTAGCAGGCCTAGATTATAGGAGGGTGTGAATTTCAGAGCGTTTGCCCAAATGAGACTCCAGATGTGGGAGCTCAGCTGTTGCCTGTCACTTTGGTGACAACTGCTCTTTTCCCAATAAGCTTTTTGCTTTTCCCACTTACGCTCAACTAGGTGCCAATGTTTTTAGCTTTTTGTTATTGTTAAGCGTATGTTTCAATCCCCTGGGAGAGAACCGTTTTTAACTGTCTTTTTAAACATTTGACAGCCTTATTCTATATTTAAAATGAAGTGGCCAGTTCAGCAGACTCTGAAAGGGTGACACAATATTTGAGGAACCCTTTCTCTAAAGCAATATTTGCTCCCACTGGGGAATTTAACTGCAACCATTTGTCTTTCTGTCATCTGCAGTTCAGTTTAGTCTAGCTTCAATATGGTCTCTGTTTTATAGTGACCAGTTTTGGCCTTGGACAGAGATCTGTCATTGTAACTCTGCTGGAGGTCTGAAGAAAGGACAGGAGTATGTGGCTGATACCAAAGTATTTATTAACGTAATCAACTGGATATGAGGAAACGCAGGGGGTAGAAATGAGAGGGCACTCTAGGTCTTGACAAAAATGTTTTAATTTGCAGAAATTCACCATGCATGCTTTTTATATTACTGAAATTAGTGTTTGTAGGGGGGAGCACACAATTTCTAGAATATTGTTCAAACAACTTTAGTTTTTCTTTTTTCATTTTACAGTGTAATTCTTCAAACAGTATTTTTAACCTTTTTTTTTTCTTTTTTCTATGCTTTCCACTGCCTGTTACTGAGGGTAAACTATCATGATGATTAGACGTCTCAGTTAAGAGGAAAAGCAATTAATTTCTCCCTGCTGACATTTTCAATCAGTTCTGGTACAAAAAGCCAAGACAACTAAAACAGTTTGTCATGTTTTAAAACCAAAGGTGCATGGAACTGCTGTTTGTCTGTGGTATAATAGAAGTTAGATTGAGTGAGCGTTAAACATTTTTTAGAATTTTAGCATCAGTTGAAGGGGGGATCCTGCATGGTTAATAATTGAACTTTTAAGAGGCAAATGTGGGTAAAGAACAACGAAGTCTGCCCTCTGTTATATCCTGCAAAACATAGTTAGAGGGGGCGTAGCAGCAAATCTTTCTTTAGACTGTGACTTTTTTGTACTTTTTTATCCATGGGGGGGGGGGGCAACCCACTATCTGTTCATGTAATAGTTTCATTATTTAAAAGTTTGAGTTTGATAGGCATATATATTTAAATAAAGATTGTTGAAAATTCTTATTTGATGCTAACCTGGAGCCGATTTTAAAGGTGTATTTAAACCTGTTAAAGGGACATGAAACCCAATTTGTTTTCTTTCGTGATTTAGAAAGAGCATGACATTTTAAACAACTTTTTAATTTACTTCTATTATCTAATTTGCTTCATTTTCTTGATATCACTTGCTGAAAAGCATATCTAGATATGCTCAGTAGCTGCTGATTGGTTGCTGCACATAGAGGCCTTGTGTGATTGGTTAACACATGTGCATTGATATTTCTTCAACACAGGATATCTAAAGAATTTAGCAAATTAGATAATAGAAGTAAATTGGAAAGTTGTTTAAAATTGCACGCCCTATCTGAATCATGAAAGTTTAATTTTGACTAGACTGTCCCTTTTAATCTCACTGTTCTATGCAAGCAACTGCACAGTAATACAATGCTGTTAAATAGATAAGAGCATTTTGTATGTCCCTTCCAGATACTATAAAAAGTGAATGTACGTGTATATAACAAAGTGCATAAATGTTGCTCTTACCTTGAAAAGACTTAAAACCTTGTGGGAATATTTTTAGCACTGTGTACTTCAGCAATGCTTTGAGAACATAATGTTACATTGTGTATCTGAGATCAGATTGTTTTATTTGGGTTGCATGCCTGTTGAAGGACCCTGAACAAACCCCTTTTATCAGTTCTGAAAAGTAGCAAATCCTAAAATGTTTGAAATTTTGTTTACACTAAAAGTTTTGCAAATGAGTAAAGCCATTTATTGCTGCAATTAATGGGGGGGGGGGGTTTCTAACCAAAGTGGTTCCACTTTGTAGGGGGTGCAATTAATGCAAAACAAAATCATTTAATGTATATAAATAGTTTTCAGAAACAGGGCATCTCAATTTTTACCCCACATCTTTATTATTATTATTATTATTATTATTTATTGTTTTACTTTTCTTAATACATTTATATACAAAAACTCTAAACTAGATCCTAAAATAACAAGTAGAATGCACTTTTATTTTCTTGTTTTCTTTATAAATGTTGTCATTATAATGCATATTCAGATTGTATATCTCTTAACTTATCTTTTAACTTGTGTCAATATATTGCATCTATTATTTGGTAGCAGGCAGAATGCTTTTAAATTATTTGTGACTTTATTCATGGGCCTGAGGATTGTAAACTCTTTATAGCAGGATCGTCATAATTTTTAGTCAGTTTTATTTATCTGCAAATTAATTGCTGTTGTGTTTTTATTTTATTTTTTGCTATGAATCAGTGGTGTTTTATACCCCGCCCCCTAGTCATGTACTCGGTGCCATTTACAAATAAATTATAATAATGGGCTTTTACAAACATTTTGGTTTTGCATGGGAAAATATTTAGGCCTCAAATTTGCAAAGCATCTTTCACAAAACTCGCTAGAGGGCGCTCTTTCAACTACTTCCAGCTCTACAGTTGTAACATTATGAACTATAATTACAAATTATAACTAAAAACAGAGGAATAAAATAATTACAGAAAGAATATGGTGATGTAAGTAAAGAGAGAATATGTTGAACAATCTATGTCTGAGAATAGCCAGTTAAAATATATAAATAAATAAATAAGGGACTCAACAATACACACCTAAAATGCATAGACAGATGTATATCTAGTATGTATCTTTCCCCAGAGAGATAAAAAATCAGCCATGTGAATAAAGAGGATAAACATATGTGCATACACACACAAATGTGCAGAATAGCAAATAATATAAAATACAAACAAATATACATGTACGTATTAATAGAAAATACAGGAGGATATTAAATCAGGAAAGGGGGCATGTGTGTAAAAATTCTAAATTTCTCAGATCTTAAATTAAACTCTTTAAATAGCTTTGTCTTTTAATATGATTCCTTAATCCAATACTTAGATTGCAAATTCTCTGAGTAGAGCACAGTCTGAGCCTCCTAGCCTTGCTTGATTTTCTGTACCCCTGTAAAGTGCTGCAGAGTCTGTTGACACATTATAAATAAAGATAATTCCTATTTACTGACATGCTGCTATTTTAGCATCTAAAATAAAGGGACATAAAAGTTCAAGAAGAAAATGCTCTGATGTGTTAGAACATTTTTATTATTTCATTTTTTTTAATATAACTGTGTTTAAAGGGACACTCAAGTCAAAATTAAACTTTAAAGGGACACTGAACCCAAATGTTTTCTTTTGTGATTCAGATAGAGCATGCAATTTTAAGCAACTTTCTAATTGACTCCTATTATCAAGTTGTCTTCATTCTCTTGGTATCTTTATTTGAAATGCAAGAATGTAAGTTTAGATGCCGGCCCATTTTTGGTGAACAAACTGGGTTGTTCTTGCTGATTGGTGGATAAAATCACCCACCAATAAACAAGTGCTTTCCATGGTTCTGAACCAAAAAATAGCTTAGATGCCTTATATTTCAAATAAAGAAAGCAAGAGAACAAATAAATATTGATAATAGGAGAAAATTAGAAAGTTGCCTAAAATTGCATGCTCTATCTAAATCACGAAAGAGACAAAATTTGGATTCAGTGTCCATTTTAATGATTCAGATCGAGCATGCAATTTTAAACAACTTTCCTATTTACTTCCATTAACAAAATGTGCACAGTCTTTTTAGTTTTACGTTTTTTGAGTCACCAGCTCCTACTGAGTCTGTGCAAGACTTCACAGAATATAAGTATATGCATTTGTGATGGGCTAATGGTTGTCACATGATATAGGAGGAGTGGAAATAGACATTACTTAGAAAATTGTCAGAAAAAATCTACTACCCATTTTAAAGTTCAGACTAGGTGCTATTTCATTATCTTTTTATAGTGAATTTGTTGATTATGAAAATCTATCGTATTTTCTGGTCCTTTAACCACTGTAAAGCTCCAACACAATAATGCTCGAATGGGACATATATGGGAACATATGGTGAGCCAATGACAAGAGCCGTTTGTGTAATCACCAATCGGAAGCTAGTTCTCAGTAGTGCATTGCCACTCCTGAGCATACCTAGGTATGCTTTCAACAAAGAAGTAAATTGAAAAGTATCTTAAAACTGCAAAATCTGTCTGAATCATGAAAGTTTAATATAGACTTTGTCTTTCGTTGATTCATTCATTACTACTACCTTCTAGCATGGTAGATTTATATATAATTTTTTTTGTTCACCATAAAACCACCAAATAAAAAAGCAACAACAAAAAAACAATAACTAAAAAAGTTTTTTTTTTTTTTTTTTTTTTTTTTTTTTTTTTTTAAATATATTATATTTGTAATGTATAACAGCTGTATTTAGTACACACTTTAAACCTATACTCCTAAACCAAACGATGCAAAGGGACGTTGAATAACCTCAGAAGTGAATCGCTACAAAAGACCTGTATACAAAATGTTTTGCATTGTTATGCAATCCAGGGACACACCACTTTGAAAGCTACTTGATTATCTCTTTTGCTGACAGACATGCTTTTACACATGAGGCAATAACTGGCAGCAGGTATAAGTGTCAGGGTTCTAATGTCTATGGAATACACTCCAGCCTATCTGGGGACAGTGGAAAGATTTAAAGGGACAGTCTACTTGAGAAATGTTGTTGTTTGAAAAGCTAGATAATCCCTTTATTACCCACATAGTTTATTAAAGAAAATTAAATATCATCACAAATGCCTGAAAAAGCTACAAAAACAAGAATGAAGTCATCATTAAAGGGATAGTCTAGTCAAAATTAAACTTTCATGATTCAGATAGAGAATGCAATTTTTAAACAACTTTATAATTTACTCCTATTAATTTTTCTTTGTATCTTTATTTGAAAAAACAAGAATGTAAGCTGAGGAGCCAGCCAATTTTTTGTTCAACACCTGGGTAGCGCTTGCTGATTGGTGGCTAAATGTAGGAGTAAATTAGAAAGTGGGCTTTTTTTTCCTCAGGGGTAAGATTATTCAGTGGGACCTGTTTCACAAGGTGTTATATAGTGCAGCAGACTTTATCTGGTACAAGTAATGTAGCTATATAACACTATCAAAACCATTATGTGAAAAATGCAGTTTTCAGTACTGGTCTGTCTGTTACCTGGTTCCTCCATCTTCAGATCTGCTTCCTCACTTACCTCCCAACCGCCCGCATCCTACAAAATTGTCATTGGTTTGGAGGTATAGCTCGCTTCCGGCCTGCAGCCCCTTGGTGTCCTGGTTTTAATGGACTGACCAAACCTTGATCAAGCCCAGACACACACGCCAACATATCACCCATAACCTAGCCTCTCCCACGCTGTTCCACCTACAAAATACCAGAGGATATTGCTCACAAGCTTTAACCTCCCACATCCCTAAAATCATCCAGCAGATGAGGTATGCTTTGCAGGTGTTTTTTATTAAATTTTAAGGCGCTAAACAAATAGATGATTTAGCAGTTACTACACTGAACAGTCACTGTGCATGGTGTAGCAGAGTCAGGCTTATGATGTCTGTAGTATGCATTTCCAGTTCTTGAAGGAATTAGGGGGAAATACATATGTCTTTGACACGGTGAGTCCACGGGATCATCAATTACTGTTAGGAGGCAGGAGTAGGCAAAGAGCACCACAGCAAAGCTGATAAATATCACTTCCCTTCCCACAACCCCCAGTCATTCTCTTTGCCTACGGTGCAAGGAGGAGGTGAACTTATGCCGCGGCTGAGACTTCTTTTGGGAGAAAGGCTCTTCAAGCAGTGGTGCCTTCTGTTTAGGTTACCTGTCTTGTCCTCTAGCTCGGGTATTGATTCCCAACAGTAATTGATGATCCTGTGGACTCACCGTGTCATAAGAAATAAAACAAAACAAAATTTATGCTTGCCTGATAAATTTATTTCTTGACACAGTGAGTCCACGGCCCTCCCTGTTTTCAGGTTTTGTTTTTTATATATATATATATATATATATATATATATATATATATATATATATATATATATATATATATATATATATATATATATATTATATATATATATATATATATATATATATATATCTCTATCTCAATTGGTAGGTGCACTCCATAAGACAAGATACAACTGCTGTGGTACTGCATATAAATAAATATCATGTCCAGTTTAACTCCAGGTAGAGAATAAACAGATGCTGCACTCACCGGTCTTAGTAGAAAAAATCCTTTTATTCACTAGTTTAACAGTGCATCCAAAAAACACAAATACCCCCAAACGTTTCGGTACCCTCCTGGTACCTTTCTCAATGGGTGTGTTGTAATTCCCCAGCAAACGATCCTAACTTACTAACACCGCTAACGCCCCATTTAAACCCCTAGCGTGCCCCTAACTTCACACACACTTGAATTCCCATAACAATATACTGCCGAAATGCTTTTTTTTTTTAGTTCATTTACAGGGAAAATGGGGCAAAATGAATGTGTATTGCAAACTTGTTTTGTATTTTTTGTTTTAAAGGCATAGGTCAAAATTGAAAGGTGCATTTCAATTTGAAATAGAAGCATTTTTGCTAATGGAAGTTTATTGCAAAAATGCTTATTACAAGTTGTACTTACAAGATGTAATTTGTGTGATACAAGCTACTGCTGTTTGAATGCTGGTGCATGGGCCTTCACAGGATATGTGCATATGCTACAGAATAACATTTATTAGAAGCATTTGTGCTAATGGACTTATAGGGCAAAAATTAACTTATGCACATTTCATTTTGACCTTTCCATCCACCATAATTATATATTGTTATGGGAATTCAAGTGTGTGTGTTCTAGTGCTTTTAAAACACTCTCCTCCCCCCCCCCCCCCTTTTATATTCTAAAAACCTGGTACTTGACATTATCTACTATAAGTAATTCTATTAAATTTAAGAGCATTGTATGGACATGCATCTCATCTGACACTTTAAATTTCTCAAGAGCTTGAATGTACTGGCACAGTGTGACTAGCTTATTCCCATTTTAAGTCATGGAAAGTTCCTACAGCTTGCTTTCTGATTTCAGTTTAAAATGGTATTTGTATATGCTTTTTCAGGTGTATGTATGTTTGTTTGTATGTATGTATATATATATATATATATATATATATATATATATATATATATATATATATATATATATATATATATATATATATATATATATATATATATATATATATATATATATATATATATATATATATATATATATATATATATATATATAAATATATACACGCAGCTGGAGAGCACTCTCACTTCTTAGATCAATCTGCCAGGAGATGAATAGTAATGAACAAATGGCAGCACTCACTGGTCCTTTTAAACGTTCACTTAAAGGGATAGAATAGTCAAAAATAAACTTTCATGATTCAGATAGAGCATGCAATTTTAAGCAACTTTCTAATGTACACCTATTATCAATTTTTCTTTGTTCACTTGGTATCTCTATTTAAAAAAGATGGAAAGTAAGTTTAGGAGCCGGCCCATTTTTGGTTCAGAACATGGGTAGTGCTTGCTGATTGGATGGCTACATTTATACACCAATCAGCAAGCGCTACCCAGGTGCTGAACCAAAAATGGGCCGGCTGCTAAGATTACATTCCAGCTTTTTAAAATAGAGATACCAAGTGAACAAAGAAAAAATAATAGGAATAAATTAGAAAGTTGCTTAAAATTGCATGCTCTATCTGAATCATGAAAGTTTCATTTTGACTATACTATCCCTTTAATTTTGTGACGTTTCGGGGACCTTATCCCCTTCCTCAGACCATATATATATACATACATACACATATATATCATTTGTATGTGTGTAAAAAACAATGTTAGACATTTTTGGAAGTCCAGCAAATGGTGTGTGTATTTTTGTTTTTAAAAGGAAACTCAAGTCAAAATTTAAACTTTAATGATTTAGAACATGCAATTTTAACCCCTTAATGACCACAATGTACCCTGTATGTCACTGGTCGTTAAGGGTTTTTTCAGGACATAAAAGCACAAGTCTAGCAAGAACACGCTATTTATTCCCTCCCTCCAGCAAGCTTTGTGGAATAGAGCAGTCTCAACGCTGGTGGCAAGACCATGCTATAAAACAATCAAGTCCCAAAAAAAGGCCAGCGACATACAGGGTACGTCGCTGGTCCTTAAGGGGTTAAACAACTTTCCAATTTACTTCCATTAACAAAATGTGCACAGCCTTTTTATATTTAAACTTTTTCAGTCACCTTATCCTACTGAGCATGTGCAAGACTTCACAGAATATATGCATTTGTGATTGGCTGATGGCTGTCACATGATGCAGGAGGAGTGAAAATAAACATAACTTTGCAAGTTGTCTGGAAAAAAAATCTACTTCTCAAAGTTCAGAATAAGTGCTATTGCATTGTCATTTTATCATTTATTTGTTTATTATGCAAACCTGCTATATTTACTGGTCCTTTAACTTTCATTTAGATGAGTAAAATAATATGAAAAAATAGTAGAGGAGGTCTTGCTCGTTTGGTCTGTTATGCTTGATATAAATACATAATTTTGCAAAACTAGTGTTCTACGCATTTTATCATATTTTTTTTTAATAGGGTCGTGAAAGTTGTAATTAAATGTTCATAATTTAGACATAAAATTATAAAAAAAAATTAAAACAAACTTTCCAGTTTTCTCCCATTTATTGAAGTGTGATCTTTTTATATACAGGTGAAACTCTAAAAATTAGAATATCGTGCAAAAGTTAATTTATTTCACTAATGCAACTTAAAAGGTGAAACTAATATATGAGACATGCAAAGCAGGATAGTTCAAGCCGTGATTTGTCATAATTGTGATGATTATGGCTTACAGCTCATGAAAACCCCAAATCTACAATCTCAGAAAATTAGAATATTGTGAAAAGGTGCAATATTCTAGGCTCAGTGTCCCACTCTAATCGGCTAATTAAGCCATAACACCTGCAAAGGGTTCCTGTGCCTTTAAAGGGACAGTATACACTCATTTTCATATAACTGCATGTAATAGACACTACTATAAAGAATAAGATTCACAGATACTGATATAAAAATCCAGTATAAAATGGTTTAAAAACTTACTTAGAACCTCTTAGTTTAGCTCTGTTGAAAAGGTAGCTGGAAAGCCCACTGCAAGTGGGGAAAAAAGACCCCCCTCCCCCTTCTTTTGCATATGAAAAGACCCTTTACACAAACAGGAGCAAGTTGGAGAAGGTAGCTGACGGTATTCAAATAAAACTTTGGGGCTTGGTTAGGAGTCTGAAAATGAGAGCAATGTTATTTAAAAATAAGCAAAATTATACATTTTTTTTTTTTAAAAAAATCAAACTTTATGGGCTTTATAACTAGATGATCTACAAAACATTTATGCAAAGAAAAAATGAGTGTGTAATGGCCCTTCAAATGGTCTCTGTCTGGTTCAGTATGAATCAGAATCATGGGAAAGACTGTTGATCTGACAGTTGTGCAGAAAACCATCAGTGACACCCTCCATAAGGAGGGAAAGCCTCAAAAGGTAATTGCAAAAGAAGTTGGATGTTCCCAAAGTGCTGTATCAAAGCACATTAATAGAAAGTTATGTGGAAGAGAAAAGTGTGGAAGAAAAGGGTGCACAAGCAGCAGGGATGACCGCAGTGTTGGGGACTTCCACAAGAGCCACCACACACAGACGGATCCTGGTCATGGGCTTCAAATGTCGTATTCCTCTTGTCAAGCCACTCCTGAACAACAAACAACGTCAGAAGCGTCTTACCTGGGCTAAAGAAAAACAGATCTGTTCTGTTGCTCAGTGGTCCAAAGTCCTCTTTTCTGATGAGAGCAAATTTTGCATCTCATTTGGAAACCAAGGACCCAGAGTATGGAGGAAGAGTGGAGAGGCACACACTGCAAGATGCTTAAAGTCCAGTGTGAAGTTTCCACAGTCGGTGTTGATTTGGGGAGCCATGTCATCTGCTGGTGTTGGTCCACTGTGCTTCATTAAGTCCAGGGTCAACGCAGCCGTCTACCAGGAGATTTTGGAGCACTTCATGCTTCCTTCCACAGACGAGCTCTATGGGGATACTGACTTCATTTTCCAGCAGGACCTGGCACCTGCCCACACTGCCAAAAGCACCAAAACCTGGTTCAATGACCGTGGGATTACTGTGCTTGATTGGACAGCAAACTCGCTGACCTTAACCCCATAGAGAATCTATGGGGCATTGCCAAGAGAAAGATGAGACATGAGACCGAACAATGCAGAAGAGCCGAAGATCGCTTTTGAAGCTGATAGCTTCTATGCCACGCCACATTGAGGCAGTAATTGCTGCAAAAGGGGCCCAAACCATGTACTGAGTACATACAGAATGCATGCTTATGCTTTTCAGAGGTCCGATATTGTTCTACAGGTATGTACAATCCTTGTTTTATTGATTGCATGTAATATTCTAATTTTCTGAGATTGTGGATTTGGGGTTTTCATGAGCTGTAAGATATAATCATCACAATTATGACAAATCACGGCTTGAACTATCTTGCTTTGCATGTAATGAGTCTGTCTCATATATTAGTTTCACCTTTTAAGTTGCATTAGTGAAATAAATGAACTTTTGCGCGATATTCTAATTTTTCGAGTTTCACCTGTATACTTTCCTCTTACTGAGTATGTGCAAGAATTACCAGTATATATGTATAAATCTGATTGGCTGATGGTTGTCACGTGATACAAATGAGAGGGAAATTAAAGGAAACTGAATTTCTGATGAGCAGATTTTCTGACAAACTTCAAAGTGTTATTGCATTGTCATATTATGCATTTGTTGATTGTTGTGTATTTAATGGTTCTTTGAATTAGTTGGTCAGTGTGTTTGGCTTTTAATAGTTATTCAAAAGCCTGTATATTCTGTTATGTATTGCTGGCTACAGGTTTGGATTACTTCTGTAGTGTATTGTATTAGACTTCTTATTTCCTTTCAAAACATGGTGCTTTGTTAACTCACTGTGCTAATGAACAGGTTAATAATAATCTGCCTGTTTTATACAATTAATAATTCTTTCTTTTTTTATTGACTTCCTGTTTGTATTACAGATCAGTTTATATTCATTTGATTTCATCAACTATTCTATTTGAAATGCTTCCAGGTACATGAATTAAATAGGCAGCATAAGACAGCTGTAAGTCAAAAAGCTTTTATTCTTGTTCCAAGAATCAGACTGATGGTTTTTTTTTTTTATTATTTGGGTTTAGTAAACTCTTATGTTTCCCTGTGATCATGTTGGTTACACTAGTAACATTTATCCTACTAATAAAGAGTGCATTATGGGGAAAGGGTATATGTTTCAACAAAGGATATCCAGAGAAAGATATACATTTAATAATAGAATAAATAAATAAAGGGAGATATTTTATTCATAATTAAGATGGATTTTGCCATTTAAATAACCTTTATAATTTACTATCATCACATTTTCTTCTTTCGATTGGTATCTTTTGTTGAAAAGCAAGGACTTAAAGTAACAGTTTACTCGATAAAAATTATAACTTTTAATTTGTTCCCAATAAGCCACTTTGCCTGCTGGAGTGTATTAAAGTGTTTGCAATTTTGGCATTTGAAACAGTTGATTTAGCCTGTAGTATCCCCACCTATTCTGAAAGTTTTTGACCTTAGGACCAAGCTATAGATAAGTTGTATAAACACAGCCAGCAGAAGAAATTACACTCCCAATGGGGTATAGAAGAGATTAGGTACTATAATGTTAATTTTTCATTGTTCCAAAGTTTTTTTTTTATTATAAAATACATAACAAAATTAAACAAATCTAGTAAAGGAGGAAGAGGGCCCTGCTCCGGAGAGCTCACAGTCTACAGGTTTAGGGTGCAGAGACATATGGTTGGGGTAGCTTGTCCCATCAGTTGTAGTTACAGCAGAGAGTCAGGCAGTTCATGTATTAATTTGGTTAGGATGAGAGATGGAGGAGAGATGGTAAGCCTCTCTGAATAGGTGGGTTTTCAAGGAGCGTCTGAAGCTATACAAGGTAGGAGACAGTCTTATGGAGTGTGGTAGAGAGTTCCAGCAGACAGGAGCAGCACATGAGAAGTCTTGGAAACGGAAGTGGGATGTAGAGATAACAGGAGTGGAGAGACGTAGGTCAGAGGTTTATCGAAAAGGACGGGATGGGGAATAGTTCACGATGAGAGAGGAAATATAGTTGGGAGTTAGACTGTTTAGTGCTTTGTAAGTTAGGGTTAATACTTTAAATTGTATTCTGGAGTGTATGGGGAGCCAGTGTAGAGACTGGCAGAGCGGAGCAGCTGATGTAGATCGGCGACTTAGGTGGATGAGTCAAGCAGAAGCATTCATAATAGATTGTATGAGAAATGGCTTCTTTAAAGGGACATAAAACAAGTTGGGATAGAGACAAAATATAATATGTACTTTAATTACTTTACCTGCAAATTAATACTGCAGTGCCTCACCATTAACCCTTTCTTTTAAGCTTCCGAATTGTACAGCTCTAACTCCCCCCACCTAATTCCTTATATGGATATATATCTCCAGCTTTGCTTTGGTAGAATGCAAGACTTTAAAGGGACACTGAACCCAATTTTTTTTCTTTTGTAATTCAGAAAGAGCATGCAATTTTAAGCAACTTTCTAATTTGCTCCGATTATCAATTTTTCTTCATTCTCTTGCTATCTTTATTTGAAAAAGAAGGCATCTAAGCTTTTTTTGGTTTCAGTACTCTGGACAGCACTTTTTTATTGGTGGATGAATTTATCCACCAATCAGCAAGGACAACCCAGGTTGTTCACCAAAAATGGGTTGCATTTCAAATAAAGATACCAAGAGAATGAAGAAAATTTGATAATAGGAGTAAATTAGAAAGTTGCTTAAAATTTCATGCTCAATCTGAATCACAAAAGAAAAAATGTGGGTACAGTGTCCCTTTAACACTCATTATCTGCTGGAGCATGCCTAGAAGCAAATTAGCTGCTGTGAACTCAGTTGAAATACAATGCCTGTGTTTCTGATGCTAAAAACTGATAAGGGGGGTGGATCAGACTTCTCCAGACAGGCCAGCATAGTTATGCAAGTTCTTTTGCTTGTTTTTGAAAATTATTTTAAAATACTTGCCAGCAATTTTTAAACAATTTTTTTTATGCAAACTATTTTTTACTTAAAGGACCAGTCAACACATTAGATTTGCATAATCAACAAATGCAAGATAACAAGACAATGCAATAGCACTTAGTCTGAACTTCAAATTAGTAGATTTTTTTTATAACAATTTCAAAGTTTATGTATATTTCCACTCCCCTTGTACCATGTGATAGCAATCAGCCAATCACAAATGCATATACGTATAGTCTGTGAATTCTTGCACATGCTCAGTAGGATCTGGTGACTCAAAAAGTGTAAATATAAAAGACTGTGCACATTTTTTTTAATGGAAGTAAATTGGACAGTTGTTTAAAATTACATGCTGTATCTAAATCATGAACATTTCATTTAACCTGAGTGTCCCTTTAATTAGCCCTTTTAGAATATTCACAGATCTCAACATGTGTTATGGCACTTTAACTTTATTTTTGCATATGAAATATGCATTTAAGTGGGCTGAGCTTTCAGGGAAAACATGCCTCATTATCTTATCACGCCATACACAAGCTTCCTTATCTTATTTCTGTCTATAGGTATAAAGTCCAATACTTAGAGAGAACAGCTAAACCTGAACAATTAGCGCACATCTCACCCACCACCTGCTGGCTCATAACATTTATGTACTCATTGTAGTAGTGACATTTTAAAAATAGGTTTAGTTTTAAACTGGTGAAAGCAGCTATTCCAAAAAGAAGATTGATCATTGGGAACTCCATTAAAGGGATATTAATCATTATGATATGGTTATATAAAATATTTAATTTTGTGTAGTTAAAATAAATGGGATATATTTTAATTATTTATTTTGTCCTCCGACCCCACCCCTGTAATTTTAACTCTGTAAATTGTTGATTTTCTAAATTCCACTGAGTTCCTATAAAGTAATGGGCATCATCATGTTTGAACTTTTGTCCCGTTATCTCATTCTCCTGCTGAGAACAATACGGGACCGATATAAAATAGGCAATAAAAGACACTGTCCAAAACCAGGGTGTATGGAGCATCAGATTATCTAGTAGGGTTTCCACCCAGCCTTGTTTGAACAAACTATTGCCTAATTTATATCTGTCCTCTAATTTTTGTCAGCAGTAGACAGAGGTGAATAGAAAACTAGTTCAGACGTGGCGGCGCTCTTATTTTATAGAAACTAAACCTTTACACTTATCTTTAATGTTTTAAACAACTAGTATAATTGTTAATAAAATACATCAACATTTTACAAGGCTAATCTTATCTTTAAATGCATCATTATTTCTTGCATGTATTTACTGTTTAATATCCCTTTAAAGAAACGCCAAAGTCAAAATTAACTTTCATGATTCAAATAGAGGATGCTATTGTAAGCAATTTTCCAATTCACTTAAATTATCAAAATTGTGCACAATATTTTATACGCACACTTTCTAAAGCACTAGCTCCCACTGAGCATGTGCAAGATTTCACAGTATATATGTAAATGCATTTTGTTATTGGCTGATGGCTGTCACATGATGCAGAGGAAGGTAAATTAAATTAACTTTGAAAATTGGTCAGAAAACAAATCCTACTACTCATTTCAAATTCAGAGTTAGTGCTTTCGCATTGTCTTTTTATTGTGCAATTGATTATGAAATTCTACTGTATTTAATAGTCCTTTTAAATGGGACAAGATCTTACAATACACTGTCCCTTTAATTGGAATGGTGATGCTGTTACCCCACCTATGGGATATATCCAATATGAGGACAAATAACCTAAGACTGTTAGACAATTAACATGACCATTAGCTTATTGTATATAAACTTTTAGCACTGAATAGTGAGTAGTAGTTATCCAAACCTTACTTCAGTGGACCAAGATATTGTTTGATAGGTCTTTATACTTTGTAAAATACTTTATAATTTTTAAAAACATTTGTTATAGTAAACCTCACACTTTTGCATGTCCTATTTAAATTATTCCCTGAGCCTCATTGGCTGATGAGGACAAGCCCTGCGATTGTACTGATGGACAGGGACACACCACACATTTAAAAAGTTGTTGCACTGAGGACATAAATATCTATAAAAAGGAAAAAACATACATGTGTTTACTTTGAAGTCTTCCCTGTTAAAGCAGTTACCTGTCATGTAAAATGGACCTATTGAGGCACCATAGAAAAATCCTTTGACCTCTTTCCAGTGAAGCTTATCAGATATTAGACTCTTGACCTAATGAGTGGGGGTTTAGTGTTAATCTGGCTAAATGCACTTTGTTGTAACTTGAGGCTAATGGTAGTTTTGTTCTGAGCAAGAAACAGTAAGGATATCACAGTCTAGTACAAATACTGACAAATGGTACGTAACCTCTAACTTCTCTGCCCACATCTTGCTCAGGCCGCAGCAAATGGGGTGGTTTTATGGACCTTGTTTACACTGTTTTCATGGTGGATTAACCAATAATGCTGCAACACTGTTCACTTTTTAACTAAAAAAATAAATTTTCATCAAGCTTGTAAGTAGTTTTGCAGTTTTGATTTATCTAATGACAACCCATGTATGTGGTGTTCTTGGTGGTGTTAATGCATAAAGATTTGGATTTATGTGTGTAATTCTGGAGCAACGCTAGTTTCAGTAGACCGTACGGACTATCAACTTAAATAGCGCATAAACCGTTAAATGAAGCACAGCTTTTATCCCTTTTTAAGTAAAAAAATTTTAAACATTCTTCTGGTCTGGGGCTACTTTTTAATTAAAAAAAAACAAACAAAAAAAAAAACATTTTAATCATTAAAAGTGCGATATATAAACATTTAGTCATTTTATTGATAAAGCAGGCTGTTTTAAAAGACTTTCCAATTTTACTTCCATTATCTATTTTTGCACAATCTTTTTATATGCACACTGTCTGAGGCACCTATTCCTTATTATGTGCACAAGTTTACTATATATATATATATATATTAGTCTGTAATTGGCTGATGGCTGTCACATGACACAGGGGTACCATACAACGATAGATTCCAGCCTCCAAAGTTTAAAAGGACCTTTTTGTTTTCTTGTAACAGGGTCCATAGAAAAAATGTTACGTTTCGGGCTGACTATAGGAAGCAAAACATGACTAAGGGCCTATAGCAGGCCCAAAACGTTGTAGCATTTTCCCTTTACTTTGTATGGTACGTTGGGTAAGACTTGATGGTCTGAGATATTGTAAGTCTGCTGTTATCCACTTTGTTGAAAATGACATAATACAGGGGGCCAGAAAATGGGGGGGGGGGGGAGACATTTGTCAGAAAAAATATGCTGCTTATTTAAAATTCATAGTCATTGTATTGTCTCTTTTATTCTGCATTTGTTAATTATGCGATCCTACTGTATTTAATGGCTCTTTAACAGCACTCTCTTGTGTTTCCTGCAAATGCTCATTGGCTCATACAGACATTACTCGTTTGGTGGAAATAAAAACTCATGCATACCTGAAGAGAAAATGCTGGTTTATTCAGAATAGTTAATATAAATAATATATATATATATATATATATATATATATATATATATATATATATATATATATATATATATATATATATATATACCTTTTGAAATGACCCTATTACAGATGCGGCAAAAAATAAATAAAAAATAAAGTAGATTTACATAGTATTTGGTGCTATATTTCTGCCTTTTTCTAAGGTTGAATTATGCACACTTATCGTTAAGGTCATTGCAATTCCTTACTACAACAATTAATGTCTCAAATGTTGCATCCAATGGATACAACAAACAAACAAATTGGCTTTTAGTGTAGTTGTGAAGTACTTATAAAGGTGCTATGTCGAGCCGATAACGGAGATGCTGACACTTTTCTGAAGTCTAGTCGCCTAGAAAATTCTACAAGGAATATTTGGGGGGGGGGGAACATCTTCAATGTAGTTCTATAAACCCACCATGATTTCTTCATTATATGGCCAGACGCTTTTGGGTTCTACTGATGTTGTGATTCTATGTAACAGCTGCACAGCCTTTAGCCATTCCAGAATAGCCTAAAATTACCCTCCGTCCTAAGGAATGCATGCTGCATAGTTACTCTAATATAAAGAAAACAATCTAGAATTAAGCTATGTTATTTTTCTAACAGTTTACAGTTACCTTCATGTCATTTATGTTCTGTTACAAATATTATATGAGTCAGTATTTAGCTAAAAACTATTCATTACATGCAAGATCGCCGTATTTAGCTACAGAAATTTATTTTAAAGGTCTTTTAAAATATTTGGCAGCATAAGAGTTTTTTCAATTTATAATCAAAATAGCAGAGAAATATGGCAGGAGCCTTGATATATAATTGAAAATGAACTTACTCTAGGCTGTACATGTTTATATCATATTTCAAAGGTTTTATTACTATGAATGGAGCCTTGTTAGATCATATTTGCCTTAAGAAATGCAGCCGATTTGTATTTGATCTTAGCGTGTGGGGGCAGGGAAAAGGTTTTTCCAATGCCTACATTTTCATATTTTCTAATGTTTATTTGTAAATACTGCACATATATATTACGTAAGCCTTCAATCAGAATAGTATTGCAATTGAATGACTCATGACAGGCAAAATAAACAGATGTTTCCTGATTTTACAAGTTTTTTTTTTTTTTATTAACATAAACTAATAACGTGAACATTGTTAGTTACCATTATAATAGGCCTCATTTTTTTTAGTTCTTGTGGAGGTGTGTTCTTTTTTAGAAAGGCGCTTAAATCAAAATTAAACTTTCATGGTTCAGATAAAGCATGCAAAAACATTCTTAACCCATTAACGACCACAAAGTACCCTGTAAGTCGCTGGTCGTTAAGGGATTGTGTGGCTATAATAGCGTGGTCTTGCTGCTGGTGGCGAGACAACACTATTGAAAGCGGCACCCCCATAGAAAGACCAGCGACGTTACAGGATAAGTTGCTGGTCATTTAGGGGTAAATGATATTAAACTGTGCTCTCTTTTGTAAAAACAAATATAAATATATAATTTTATATAAATATATCTATATATATATATATATATATATATATATATATATATATAATATATATATATATAGCTGAAAAAAGAGCAAACGGCTTACTTTGTTTTCTTGCAAAATGAGCACTTAGAAGTTCTCAGTGTAACCACTGCCCTCATTGTGATAAGAGCTGATATCTTGGCAACTTTGGTTATATTCTGACCTGAGCATGAGTAAATTTAACTCCCTGTTTATCTATTCTATTTATTTACTTTATAATAAACCAGCTCATGTTATTCTAGAAGTTTTATGACATCAGGTTATGATACACCATCCTGCAGAAGCCCCCATCCTACTTGTTAGGGCAAGTGATTAGGAAGTAATGGACACTGCATAAATGTAAAAAGAGAAATAAAAGTTAAAATTATTTGAAATTATAACTAATACATATTGCAGTTTTTTTTACATTACAACAATGAAACAGAGTGTTTAATGTCTCTTTTAACTTGTTTAAAAGGATATTGTACTTGAAAGTGTTATATTATTTCCAGTTCAACAGACATTTATTAGTGTTGTTGTTTCTTTGTTAGTTTAGACAGCATGAAACAAACTTAAATACATTCCTAGCTCTCAGTTGTACACAAAAATGCACCTTCCTGATAAATTAATGCTGTTTAAATGTAAACTTGAAGTGAAGGTAAACTTTGATGAATGAAAGCCCATTTTTAAAAATACTATTAAAAAACAGGGGCACTTTTCATTCATCAAAGTTTAGAAGGAAGCCGTTTGATTAAAAACTTACCTCTCTTCTTTGCACAGCCAGAGCAGCTTTCCCCCACCCAGAGATCCTCTCTTCACACGTCCTCCAATGACTATCCAGTTTTCCTCCAATCACGGCTTTCCCCCCCAGGGGTAGTCATTGCCTGAGGCCATGCCGTGGATTGGAGGAAGCCGGATTAGTCATTGATGACGTGTGAAGAAGGATCTCCAGGTGGGGGAAGCTGCTCTCTGACTGTGAAAAAAACAAAGGTAAGTTTTTATCAAAACGGCTTCCTTCTAAACTTGATGAATGAAAGTGCCCTTGTTTTTAATAGTATTTTTAAAAACGGGCTTCATTCATCAAAGAGTTTTACCTTCACTTTAAACTTTTTCATGCAAAAAAATAAACGTTCTGCTCTTTTCTACACAAATACAATGTCCTTTTTTTACTTGCTTCTCTTTCATGACAGAACTGTAACTCTAATATAAAGCAACACATTCTTTAGGTAACATGGGGTATCCAAAGTATTTTAATTGCTTCAATGATCAGTGCTGGTTCTGGAATATAAGAATTAGATCGGACATACCAAACATGTTTAATGTCCCTTTAATTTACTTTCTTTCCTAGAAAACTGAGATCAAACACAAATATTCTACCACAAAATAATACATTTTTGGGGGGAATCCTCTCTTTTCATGTATTTTTCATACCTTCTGTTGTCTTTTTTCTTACACTGCCAGCACACTACACAATAATGACTAGTGCTAAATACTTTAATACATTTTTTATCCAGATCTCACTTACAGTCACTTTTAATTGGGACATGGATTCTTGCTGAAGCATGCAGATTTTTTTTGGATTTTTTTTATTTTTTTTATTTACACATTTTGTGAGCCGTGTATAAAAGCGTCATATATTTGCGGAAATAATTGCCATTAGTATGTAACATGTGTCTAGCATGATTGCTTGTGTATAACTATATTCAACTATGAGGTTAGCCCTTTTGTGGGGCTTATTAACCCCTTGACGACATACCCTGTACGTTGCTGGTATGTAATAGCGCAGGTCTTGCTGCGAACATCAAGACTGCGCTATTAGACCCTCCCTCCTGCAGGTTTGTTAAAATAGCGCTGTCTTACCAAAGGCAAGAGGCATATGTGCATAGCCAACAATTGGCAGCTAGCTCCCAGTAGTGAATTGCTACTCCTGAGGTTACATAGGTTTGCTTTTCAACAAAGGATATGAAGAGACCAAAGCAAATTTCATAATAGAAGTAAATTCAAAAGTCTTTTAAAAAATGATGCTCTTTCTTTACTATTACATTTTAAGCCTCTTAATGTTAAATTTACCAGTGTTGCAGCCCAGAGGAAGGTCTAATATTGGGTCAACTTTTTACTACAGAATGCTCCAGAGAAATCGTACACTGCTTGATGCCTGGGGGTGGTTTGTTTTTAATTTAACTTAAATCCTAATGCTTTTGTATAGGTTTTTGTTTTTAATATAATTATTAATAATTCATAAAAAAGTGAGAATCGTTTGTGTTCTGCAAACATTTTATCATCTCTTCCAAACATTCCTAAGCTATTGATTTCCAATCTGTGGTGATTAATCTTCTCAGTGAAACGTTAAGAGGGAAAATAAAATATAAGCAAATGTGCCTCCTCTGTTTATCTATCCATCAAATCCCTGGGTGAGGTCACAGAAAAGTAGTCAGCATGAGGTAGCCTTTGGGGGCCACATTTAATTACATACTTCAACAGAGCATAATAAATTACAGCTTTCTACTTTTAGTTGGTCCCTTTTTTTTTTTTTTTCTTTGGCTTTTCTAAACTACAAACAATTTCCCTTAATTGTCACAGCTGATAGCACAAGAATGATGTATATCCTGACAGGGGTCATTGTTCTTTATGCCCTTTTACTGCTATAGCAGTTGATTATTGGCATTTCCTGATCGTGGTGTGTGTGCGTACCAGAAACCACCACCAGGTGGAGCTTTAGCGCTACATAGGTCATGTGATGTCTTTCTATAGTTGGAAAGGAAAATGGTATATCCATATTTAAAATGTCATGACTAACAGATTCTAGTCTTTAAACTCCTTTTAATTTGTCTTTAAGTAGAACGTAAACCGTCTATTTAATCATTTTAAATTGAGCTTGAATTGTGTTTGCAAAATAGTTCCTTCACAAAAACAAAATTCTATTTGCATTGCATTATTGTCTACAAAACCCATTGGCAAATATGGTTATAGGTCCCATTTCTACACAATTGGTTCAAACCCACACGCTCAGAGTGCTGGCAATGAGCATCAACCAGTTTTGGCAAAAGGAAGTCTTATACTAATTTATCCCCAGGTAATTGGAAGCAGTAGGAGTGCTTCTCTATAGAACATTTTTAAAACGCATGCAATAAATGTTGCTTAGCAGATAATCCTTGAATCAATGCTGTTGCTATTGCAGAATTGTGGATAATTCAACTAGTGCTCTCTGTATGCACTAATATGTGACAGAAGTGTATTGGTACTATTTTTAAAGTAGAACATGGCAAATCCGAAGAGTTGGGGATTTGTGGCTGACAAAATTCTTGTTCTGGCTATATCTATTTATTCAGGGTAACTCCTAAATTCCAATATACATTTTCACCCCTTTCTCAAACCAGTGTTTTGCCATCTCTAGTGTTCAAGAATCCACCAACAGGTATGATTTTCATGCCATCTTAACTAATATATATATATACTCCCATAACTGTGTATTTCATAGAAAAGTATTTAAAATGTCTACCTCTTTTAAAAAAGAAAAAAGAATGTATCAGTATCAAAATGCATCACTAACACCACCCCCCCCCTCCCCCCCCCAGGATACATATAGCATTTTGGGCTTCTCACTTAATAATTTTATGTAGAATGGGCTGACAGTTGTATTACTGCTTGAACTTGTCAGGATGTTGTGTAAAGAAAGTGAAATGTAAAAATGACTTGCTTACAATAAGTAAACAGGATTAGTTGCTATGATGGATAATGTGCCACAGGGCATTTTAAGGGTTTAGCTTTTAATTGTCAAGTAATGCGTGTAAGCATTTAATGCCAAAAAACTCCATTTTGTAGATTATGTTAAAACCTATTGTATGCATCCAAAAGTGAGATTAGGACAGTTTTCTTATAGCAACAGCAATCTGCCAGTCAGAGACAATAGTAATCTAATTATTCTTGAAATGTTCTTTTGAATGTGTCCAATTTATGAAGGAGACGCATGTTTCAGCCTTTTAAAACCACTGAGTCAAAATATGGCGGTGTATTTTTTATTTTTTCTTCATTTTTGTAACCCATTGTGTGAACTGAACTAGTATTTCCTCATGAAACAAGTCTGATTTCAGCCAGACTCATACTTCACAGTTCAGCAAACTAGTCACTGTTACCAGTCCAGTCTCCTGTTACTGATAGGCATTCAAAGCATGCTGTTTTGATAAAGTATAACACTTAACTCACTTCCCTTACATAATCTTTCCAGTGTCTTGAACCGTTTCTGCTGCCTATCATAGGCTTATCTCGTCTGGGAGATTGATGTTCCTAAGGGGGATGTCCATTAGCATTTAAAAATGTTACAGGCAGTATAAACGCAGAAAAAAAGCCATGTTACTTATCTACTATATTCAGTTTTCTTTATAGGAAGACTGTGCTGTAATTTTATTCCCTTAGCGTGTTCTAAATGACTTTGTTATACTCAACTGCAAAGTATTAAAAGTATTGGACATTGCTCCGTTTTTATTATCTCAACTGCAATAGACGGTTTTATTCATTGAAAGCACCACCTGTAATGAAAATGCCCGGTACGGAAGTATTATCTTTTGTGTGAATAGAGAGGTCAAATAAACAGGACTGCTTTCCCTGCAGGCTCTGCACATTTGAATAGTTATGTTCTTGGGAACAGTAGTTGGCGGTTTCAACAAAGCTAAAGGGGAAATTTCCTATAGTGTTGAACTTGTATAGATCACATCTTTGGGGAAACAAATTTGACAGTAAAGTATTCCTTTAAAGTGTTTTTTTCAAGAAATACTGTATGAAACAATGGCTGATTTATTTAATTTTATTACCACTTAAAGGTATTGGAAATCCGAAACTTTTCTTTCATGATTTGGATGGACTATACAATTTCAAACAACTTTACTTCTATGATCAAATTTGCTTCATTTTCTTATCTTTTGCTGAAGGAACAGCATTGCGCTACTGACAGCTAGCTGAACACATCTAGTTAGCCAATCACAAGAGACAAATGTGTGCAGGCACCAATGAACAGCTAGCTCCCACTAGTGTAGGAAATGTGCATATTCTTTTTTAACAAGGGATACCGGTAAAACAAAGCACATTTGAACATAGAAGTGAATTTAAGTGTCTTAAAATGACATGCTCTATCTGAATCATGCAAGTTTAATTGTGACTTTCCTATCCCTTTAACATTGGATACGTCCCTAATTATGCATTATTTTTTGGAAATATTGTCTTGTTCTTTTGTAGGAGCCAAATGTATTTTTGATGCTTTCTTCTTCCCTTCAGAAGTGAGTGAGTTCCTGTGCAATACTTCCATACTGCCTCTCACGTATCCGTAGCCATGTGATGCAGGTGTTAAGATGGCGAACTGAGCTATAGCAGAAGCTTGCCTTCTTAGGTGTCGCCGCCGGAGTGTTACACTTTGTTTTAACAAGGAATGATATGCTTTACAATAACAATCGGAGTATACTATTTCTGGGAATCTAATACAGAGTCCCATTCCTTTTTGACTCCTCACTCCTGGCACTGCAACCCAGCAGTTGTGTTTGTGTCCTGATGAAGAACCTAATAGGTACAGGCAAGTAGATTTGCCTTAAAGGGATAGTAAAGTCCAAATTAAACTTTCATGATTCAAATAGGGCATGCAATTTCAAACAACTTTCTAATTTACTTTTATAATCAAATTTGCTTTGTTCTCTTGTTATTCTTAGTTGAAAGCTAAACCTAGGTAGGCTCATATGCTAATTTCTAAACCCTTGACAACTGCCTTTCATCTGAATACATTTGACAGTTTTTCACAGCTAGAGGGTGTTAGTTCATGTGTTTTCATATTGATAACATTGTGCTCATGCACGTGAAGTTATTTAAGAGGCTGCACTAATTGCCTGTAATGCAAGTCTGTCAAAAGATCTGAGATAAGGAGGCAGTCAGCAGAAGCTTAGATACAAGGTAATAACCGGTACAAAGTATATTTCTATAACAGTGTATATTTCTATAACAGCAGTATCTTTTTAAACAATAACATTTTGGGTATTTACTATCCCTTTTAACGCGGTTGTCCGTTTTTGGCTCTACATATAATTTATAATAAAAGTATTTGCTGAGTTTTGTTATATGAATTATATTATGGCTTCCTTCATTACTACAACCGTATTGTCATAAATCCAGCGTCTACTAACTACCTCCAGCCTTAAACTATAGGTTTCTCCCACAGTCTAGTTCTCTTTGGGATGTCACTTACCGTCTATCTTGTGTGCATGTTATGCATAGGCCTCTATCAATAACTCTGGTTTGAAACTTTAGACCTGATATAATTGAACATTGGAAACATAGGGGGTCAGAACAGAAATATACATAAATGCCAATAAAAGATATTGTCTTACTGCCTATGCATTTAGTTATTAAACCTATTTTACTCAATTTCTGACTTTAAATAAATACTGGAGCGCACATGTGGGGCAGCATTGCGGGAAAAAAAGTAAACGAAAGCATCTGTCGTGCAGTTTTTCCTGTCTTTTTACCCCGCAGCTGTGGATGATCTGTAATTGGGCACCTTTTTGCTCTTAAATCCTCTTGATACCATTATCCTTTTAATCTACCTCCCTGTGAGTGGTTGCAGACCCCTGGGGAAGATGGGAAAAGGCAGGCATCCAGGATGAAGTCTTGGCAGCCAGCACAAAACTCTTGCTTGACAAGGCCCTCCTCATACATAACAAGATTAAAAAGGAGAATGTTACCGCGTGACTCAGTATTGTTATACGCTTTTTGTCTAGCTGAGCAAAATGTTATCTTATGATCTCAGACTTTTGCTCTGTTCCTAAATATCTCCCATTTTTGTATCCCATGACCACTTTTTTTTTTTATATATATATATATATACAGAACAGATCTTTGCACACAGGAAGGAAAGGTATTTGTGCAGTTAATCAAAAAGGGTTTACAGAGATCATTCTAACAGGGACCTATCTGCTTGGAAATATCAAAGGAAATGTAAAATCAACAGTGAGATTGTCACCAGGCCAAAAACTGCTTCGTTTCAAAGTCAATTTCTTAGTAAACACCCCCCATACTGCTTGCACCAACCCAGTCTTCAAATGTTTGGATTATTATAGGCACAGTCAGCTCTCCTCCTGTCTTTGGGTTACTCATATTCTTAGTTGGGTTTATAGTAGTGGAATATGACATTAAAATTGTGATTTTTCCCGCCCAAACAATAGGTCAAAATATCTTTTTAAAGGGACATTTTAGGAAACCTTTTTTGTTGAGTCACACAAAAGAAGGCATTTAAAACTGTATTTCAGTTGGAAGAAAAATCTATGTATAAAAAAAAAAAAAAAACAATAATGCAGTATGATAAAACAATGTAATCCAAAAATATGTTCAACCTGTATTAGTGCTGCATTTTCATATGTATGATAGAAAGTTTTTGAATACAATGTCCTGTTTTAAGCTATGTCTGGGTGGGAGCTAGGGGTATTACATGTATATATTCAGAGGAATTGATCATTGTAGTATAATTCTCATTTATTTTATAACTTCTTAATATTTTTAATGATAAACAATTTCAGCTATTATGATTGTTGTTTTTAAGACCCCTTTTATTCACTTCTGTTTTCAAATTAACTTTGTTCTTTTGTTATCCATTGTTGAAAAAAAATATGTACATATCTTACACTAGTGATGCTAGCTGATGATTGGTGTCCGCACACATTAGTCTCTTTTGATTGGTTGATTTAGATGTTTATCTAGCTCTCAGTGGTGCATTGCTGCACCCTGAGCAAAGGGTATTAAGGAATTAAGCAGATTTGATTTATATAAGTAAATGGAAGGTTGTTTAAAATTGTATGTTCTTCCTGAATCCAGAAAGAAAAATGTGTGTTTCATGTCCCTTCTTATTACTACTTTACACATTTTATGGTAAAAAAAAAGTCTTATATGTTTGTTAGACTTGAATTTTCAAAATTAGTAATTTGTTCAAAGCACGGCTGATATATAATAGGCCTACATTTTATTTTTTTCTCAGTTAAATTCTGCTCAGGTGGGTAATACCAGATATATAAAGAATGTATTTCTCTATATAGGCATACAGGTGTGTATATCATTGCAGACATTAGTATATTGTAGATTAGAAAGCTGTTGAAAATATATATATATATATATATAATATATATATATATATATATATATATATATATATATATATATATATATATATATAATATATATATATATATATATATATAACATGGAAGGGATCTGCACTCCAAGGCCGGTACCAGGTACACATCTTGTGACTCATCAACATCCAGCCCTGGGTGCTAAATAGCACTCCAAAAAAGCTGTGATGTCTACCAGAGCCACAGGCAGTTAACCCAGTCCGGAATGGGTGCAAGGAAACAAGGGGGATACAAACAAAAACACATAGACACCCAGCACTCACCAGCTAGCTCACAGCTAAGATAAAATCACAACTGGAAAGGTTAGTTACCGCATCTGGCCAAATGGGAAAGCTCAGGCACCACGTCAAGGGTCCTTTCCACTGCCTGAGTCCCTAACACAGCCACACCATCATGCGAGCTCACAAAGCAAACAGACTGAGAACAAAGAAGGGTGCACAGGTGGATGTAAATCACCCAGAGAAAATACAAAACATGGAAGGGAACTGCACTCCAAGGACCGGACCGGTACACATCCTGTGACTCGGCAACATCCAGCCCTGGGTGCTAAAATATATATATTTTTTTTTGAAGATGAAAAGCTGCAGTCCCTGACGGCTACAATGCACATAAACCTATTGTATGCTTCAATGACCATTTACTTCTGTTGTCAAATTCACGTTTGTTCTTTTGGCCCCTTTGCTAAAGAGTATAGCGCATAGGCTCAGAAGCCTGCACACTGGGAACAAATGGTGAGTTGTTCCTAAATTTGTTCCTTGAAATGCCATAAGTCAACGGTCAGTGATTAAAATATAGAATAAAGTGGGAGACTGTATACTAACAATAACACATATGTAATGTTTAGCCTGTAAACCCATTTTTATTATTCTGTTTTATTTGGGAACTCCAATGCAGCAACATTTCCACTTACCAAGTGTTTCTGATTATATAATCCATTTTTTGTTGTCAATTGGATGACTGCAGTACATTACCTGTCCAACCAAGTACAATTTTTTTACTAAAACGGTTTTAAGCAACAAATAAACAAGCAGAACGTTATGATTGCTTAGCTGTATATCAAGGTTTGTCAATATTTACAGTATAAGGCATAGGAGATTGGTTCTTGTACTTCCCCACATACAGTCAACAAAAGGCTTGAAATTAAACAAAAGATGTCTATTTATCAGTGACCTCTTGGCATCTGCTAACAGCCCTGATTGTTGATATCACTGAGAGGTTACTGATATGACGAGTTCAAAGAGGAACATTTTTTTTTTTATTTTTTTTTTATATGAGCAACCTTTTCTCTAGGGAGGAAATGACTTTGGTAGAATTTCAGATTAAAACTACATTACATGCAGTGTCGGCATCGTTTTAGGTCTTCTACATCTATTCCTGCGCAGTGTGGATGATGTAGTGTTCCCTATCAGTTTGTTTTTCAGAAAGTTACCATTGACGATAAGTGGAAGGGGAATATTTGGTATCTTCAAAGAAAATGGTTCTTCAGTACATTTGGCCAAATATTAGAAGCAGGAACTCGAATTGTAGGTGGAATGGCTACCTGGATTCATTACCTTTGTATTGCATTGCGTTTTCTTCTCTTCGTTACGGTTTTACCTTTGTTTGTTTCACTGTTAGTATTGTGATATTTTCACATGATTTACCCCCTGACTCAGAGCATAAACACACAGACCTGGTGCAAACACATAAAAATAGTGGTAGGTAGTGAGTGTGCCTTGTTACAATTATAAATTAGTAGTAGTTAGTCAGCATTTGCCTTCCCTCAGTTCCTTTTTAAAGGGATCATAAAACCCACATTTATTCTTCATGATTCAGATAGAGAATACAATTTTACACCTTTCCAATTGACTATTATCTCATTTGTTTTTGTTTCTTTGTATCTTTTTTTTAAAAGGATACCTAGGTAGGCTCAGCAGCTGCTAATTGGTGGCTTGCGGTGTCAGTTAGTTCCCAGTAGTGCATTGCCGCTTTTCAACAAAGGATACCAAGAGAATGAAGCACATCAGATAATAGAAGTACATTAGGAAGTTGTTTAAAATTATATTTTGTATCTGAATCATGAGAGAAAATTTTTGGGTTTGGTGTCCCTTTTGAATTACTGGATTTGGCTCTCTTGCACAAGTGATTTAATCTTCCCTCTTCTCCTACCCACAGGAACTTACTAAACGTGCATTATGAAGTATGTGCTGCACTGTCTCCTTCATAATGCCAGAAACATAGTTCTGCGTTTAAGTTAGTGAGCTAACAACTTTTGAAATTAATTTTAAGAGCTAGACTTGCTTTGCTGATGACATCATGCACTATGCCACAGGCCCCTACAACACATGCAAATGCCATGTGAGCTGCTGATTGGTCAACCTGAGGGAAAGGGAAATCCCAGCACCAAAAAAAATGAAGTTTTAAAAGCAAAAAACTAAGCTGCAAAACACTTCACAAACGATAAACTGCTGTTTCATAATGTTGATATTAAAGGCAAATTGTATTATTTTTAAGAACAATCCCTTCTTATGTTAAGAGACACTAAACCCAATTTTTTTCTTTCAGGATTCAGAAAGAGAATACAAATTTAAACAACAATCCAATTTACTTCTACTATTTATTTTGCTTCATTTTTTTAGATATCTCTTAGTTGAAGAAAAAGCAATGCACATGGGTGAGCCAATCACATAAGGCTTCTAAGTGCAGCAACCAATCAGCAGCTACCTGAGCCTATCTAGATATGCTTTTCCAGGCAAAGAATATCAAGAGAATAAAACAAATTAGATAATAGAAGTAAATTAGAAAGTTGTTTAAATTGCTCTTTCTATATCATGAAAGAAAAAAATTGGGGTTTCCATGTCCCTTTAACTCTTTCAAAAGGGTAAAATGTGTTGTCCTGTGTTGCAATCTGCTTCAGATGAGGCTACAAGGGCAGTGATTGGACCAGCAATACAGTGTAAAATGAAAACAAAATCTAGAAATGAATTACTTTTAAGTGGGAGCATTTTATTTTACAGAATATACACAGAACCCTAGATCAGGGAATGACGTATAATGTACAACTCTTCATGAATTGCATCCGTATATTTCTTAAAAACTACAGTATTATTATTATTAATTAATGCCTTTGGATACTTTTTGTCTGCATGTTTCCTCCTTCCTCCTATGCTGACTATTACATTTTCCCACAAATAATTGCAGTGTGGTTTTATCATACGGCAGATGTTTTCTATTCTGAATGAAAGTAAATGATTGCAATTAACCAGATGCTGAACTATGCACTGAAACTATTCATCCCAAACGCTGCTTGAGCTGCATGCATGTCTGTTACATGGAGTAATATTCTAAATCATTATTTATTTGTCTGTTTAACTTTACAGATGATCATCCTAGGCAATTTCATGCTGTTTCTCACTTGTCTGTTTTTTATTTCTAGAAGTAAAAACTTGAACATTTGATGGTAATCAACAGAGATGATGAGAAGAATACTTTTTAAATATGTTTTCCTGACATTTAAAGGGACAGTCATACACATAGAATTTTTGTTTTTTAAAAGACAGATAATCCCTTTATTACCCATTCCCCAGTTTTGGCATAACCAACATTGTTATAGAAATACACTTTTTACCTCTGTGATTACCTTGTATCTAAGCCTCTGCAAGCTGCGCCCTTTTTCAGTTGCTGTGACAGACTTGCGTTTTAGCCAATCTGTGCTCACTCCAGGGTAACTTCACATACATGAGCTCATGTTATCTATATTGAAATCACATGAACTAATGCCCTCTAGTGGTCAAGATGCAATCAATTAGAGGCAGTCTTCATGTCTAAGAAATTAGCCTATGAACCTCCTAGGGTTTAGCTTTCAACTAAGAATACCAAGAGAACAAAGCAAAATTGTGATAAAAGTGAATTGGAAAGTTGTTTAAATATTACATTCCCTATTTAAATCATGAAAGGTTGTTTTTTTTTGGACTTGACTGTCCCTTTAAAGGGAGATTGAGATTTGATTGTCAAATGTATTTCTTTGTTGAATCGTAAAGAATGTGTTTATCACAAGTTTTAACAACCATGTTCCTGTATCAAATAAAATATGTTTGTTTTTTTCTGTGGAGTTACGTCCGTATCCACCAGTAGCAATCGTCAGACATGCACTAACCTTAGTGTCATGTAAAGAATAACTAATTTACAGATTGAGCATGTTTAACTGCTATTTCATATGTAGAGTTTCTGATATGAACATTTAACATGCTGATTTATTTATCTGTGCCTGAAAAAAATGCAGAGTAAAATTGTATTTAAATTTACTCAGCACTATTAGTTTTGCTCATGGCTGATTGGTATATATTAAGATAAGTAATTCTTACTCTAAATTCGTTAGCTGATTGGTACAATTTATGTTAATCGGCCAATTAACTTGAGTATGATGAACTGTTAAACAAAAAGCACAAACCTGATATATATTACATTTTGCTTTTTTTATATAGATGGTTAGAACATGTCCCTTTTTTAAATCTATTTTTAATATGTATAAGGAATATGGTAATTGCTGTGATTTGATAATTGTCACTTTGTTAAAGGGACAGTTTACTCAAAAAATGTCTCCCCTTTAATTTGTTCCCAATGATCCACTTTACCTGCTGGAGTGTATTAAATTGTTTACAAGTAGCTCCTTTACCCTTATATTTGGCATTTGATTTAGCATGTGGTATCTCCACCTATTCTGAAAGTTTTGTGGCCGCAGGTCCAAGCTATAGATAAGCTTTGTAAACACAGCCAGCAGAAGAAATTAACACTTCCAGTGGGGAAATAGCAGAGATAAGGTAATAAAATGTTGATTTTCCATTGTTCTCTCCAAGTACTGGTGATTGTTTTATGGACAGATATAAGATAAAGAAGCAGGTATATGTGCACAATGTGATTACAGTAATGAGATCTGATTATACCTACAAGCTCAACCCATTTATTAGGGTGTGGCTTCAAAACACAAAATCCGAGCTTTAATATACAGAAATAAACCTTAAAAAGCTATTTTTTCATACATGTTTTTTTTTCTCTGCAGTAGGTAAAAAAAGCAATTGTAAACACATAAGCGAAAAAACTATTTTCCGTATACTGTCCCTTTAACTCTTGATTGGCCTGAGCAAGTTAAAAAATATTTGTTGTGCATTCTAAGTCCTGTGTGTCAGCCAAAGTGTAAAGGAAGTTAGCCCTCTTTAGCTTCCAGGTTCTAGGTTTGGGCTGGGGTCCTTATGTATGTCACTGTCTAAGGTTCATGGTATCACACACGTGTGATATTTAGTAGCATTGTTTTACATCAAAGTGCAAACCAGTGCTCAAACCTATAAGAGTTCATAATACTCAGGTTTTGGGTTTTGTTTTTTTTTTGGTTGCTTTTCATGTAGCATTCATTTGTCAATTTCCTTCTCTTGGAATCCTTTGTTAAAGTGATGGTAAATTCTCCCTTTAGTAAAATCAGATCCGGATGTTAGTGATATTTTAGATGGAGTTTTATTAATCAGTTGTAATGAAGTTGCACAATAGCATACTTTTTATAATAGACAATTCAAATTCTCCACACTCCGCCCCCAACTTCAAAAGTAAATATTTCTGTGAGTTAACAGTATTAACTGTTCTCCAATCAGTGCTATAGCCTACAACAAAAGTGCTATATGGGAGAGACACTGATTTTGCAACAATTATAACAGTTAGCTCACAGACTTTTTTTAAGTGGGGCGGCTATGTGCGGACGGGTATTTGAATTTCATACTATATTAAAAAGTAAAATGCTGATGATTACAATTCCATCTAAAATTCCATCTTAAATATCACTAACATTCCAGATCTGTTTTTATAAAGAGTTTACATCACTTTAAAAAGTAATCCTAGGTTTGCTCTGGAGCATTCCCAATCCTATCTGAAGCAGGTGCCGGGTACTCATTGATTTTTATGATTGATATATTCTGCTCAGTGTGTAAATACTGCAGCACGGTGCTTGTGTGAAGGACCTACTAGAGTGACTGTCGTAAGCAGCAGCAGCCTTCGCATGTGTCACAGCCTTCGCATGTGTTGCAACCTCTCACCAGTACATACATATGTATGTATATATAATTGTTAATGTTTACAAAGATAGATAATCCCTTTATTACCAATTCGCCAGTTTTGCATAAACAACAATTATATAAGTACACTTTTTTTTTTTTTTTTTTTTTTTTTTTAAAAACCTCTGACTACCTTGTATCTAAGCCTCTCCAGATTGCCCCCTTATCTCAGTTCTTTTGACAGACTTGCCTTTTAGCCAATCAGTGCTGACTCCTAAATAAATCCACGGGAGTGAGCACAGTGTGTATATGGCACACATGAACTAGCACTGCCTGGCTGTGGAAAGCTAATAAAATGCAGTGAGGTAAGAGGCAACCTTGAAGGGCTTAAAATCTGTCTGAGCCTACCTAGGTGTATCCTTGAACAAAGCAAGTTTGATGATAAAAGTAAATTGGAAAGTTGTTCAAAATTAACTGCTCTATCTGAATAATGAAAGTTTAATTTTGACTTGAGTGTCCCTTTAACTCCTGCTAGCTGACATAATTTGTTTTGTATAGTTCTTAAGATGACACACATCTTCAGATAATGATAGCTGGATCACAATGTGTTTTAAGACATCTGTTCTTTAAATAGGGATTATGACAAACGTCCGTTTCTAGATTGAGTTCTACATATGTCCTTCCAATCCTAAATCAAGCGTAAAAGGTAAAATACACAGGGCCGGATTTACAGCCCAGGTGCCTTTAGGGTATCACAATCTAAAGCGCCCCCCATGCGCTCCCGGTTCACATGATGAAACCTAAAGATGCAGCCTAAAACTTTATTAAAATAGTATTATTTGTTTTACAGCAGTCTGCTAATTTTACCATGTTAAAGGTTAGTCCAATGAGCTATACAAAACACTTCAGACAGTATTTGCCCAGTAGAATGAGATTCCAGTCAGAACAGTAATTTTTTTATATATATATAATGTATACAAGAAAAGTGCCAGTGTTGTCCCTAGATTGGGGCTTCATTTAGAAACTTTGCTGACCAAGCCTGCAATGCGCACAATCAACCAAGGGGCCACTTGTTGTTTTTGTTTTTTTAAATAAAGATTTATTGAGGTTATGTAGATAGAAAACAATAAACAAAAGTTCAGTGGGCCTATATATATAGGGTACAGTGATAATTGTTGAGCTTTACAGTCATATAAAAACAATGGCATTACCTTGTACATAACAGCCGTATAAGTAGAAAGACAGTAGTGTACCTTTTGTATAAAACAATTGATATGCATATGGGACACCTCATAATCTATTTTTTGTGGGAAAATGGAGCACCTCAAAAAAGACTAGCAAGACCACTCATGGGCCTATGCACTTTAATGAATGGGAAGAGGAGCTCTAAAGTTACACTACGGTCACTTGGGACCTTAGAATTAAGTTAATATCTTATGACGAACTGAGTTTACACGCATTATATACAAGAACAGCAGTATATACAACAATATTATATGTATATTCATATATAATATATATATTATATATATATATATTTATATATGTCATAAGTAATGAGAGTATAAATCATTGCATAAAGTATTTCAAAAATAAAATTACATAAGTATGGTTAGAACTCTCGCCTGGAAATATATACAGTATGAAGCCTCATATTTCAGGATTTAGGGCTAGGAATACCTATACCAAGCAAAGTTCCACTTAACTGACTGGTCAAATGGGCCACAAAATGTACTTATGAACAATGAACACATCTGTATTACCATCTAATAAGTGAAATAAAAGTAAAAAGAATAAAAGAACATTGCCCTACACAGCTCTCCTTAGGTCACCATCTCTCCTCTATTTTAAAGACTGCATTGCAAACATATCTATTGCAGACTTAGAAGTATCTGATCTAAATAATGTGCTTGTTATATAGCTATGAGACTTATTAGCTCAGTCTAGACTACCTATTAAGTAATACTATTATAAGCAGGAGTATATGTCAGTGAAGCTCTCCTAAACAAACATAGTGAAGTATACAGTATGGGGCAAGATTATCAAGCTGTTCATGACACAAGTATTAAACTGCTCTAATCAGGGACTAGTGAAAATATAAAACCTCCTGCACTATGCAAACAGATAAACAGAAACTGCCTTAAGTAAACAAATTAATGTTACAATATAGCAAAGGGCGAGTGTTAATGAACAGTGTTGTGTCAGGTAGTTAATAGATGTTTAGACCCACATCTAGTGTTCTTTACTTATGAGCCAAGTTTATAGTGCATATCTTAGATAAACATTCTATATGTACATTCCAAATGAGCTGGTGCAGAGCATGTATCTAACATGAAGGTAACAGTACTTCGCTAGACAGGATAAAGCAAAGTGACTTTGCATATCACAGACGCCAAAATGCTGAATAAAGATAGAAAAGTTCTAAGGCTTTAGAACCGAACTAGCGGAGTAATGCAGTCCGGCTTTCATCCAGCACAAAGTCAATAGTTTAACCTTACCCCAACCATGACAAAAACGCTGGAGCAACAACAGGTCTTTGAACGCAAATGGAGGATGAAGCAGAGTATGACACAAACAGTCCCACATTATTGTCAGGTGTGGTGTGAGATGAACATTCGGCCCCAACAGGAACATGCAATCCGGCTCCAAGACAGGGTAAAAATGGAAGGCTCATGTTTAGCAGACCGCGTACTAGCGGTGTGGGTCGGCTACATTGGTGAGCGCTTGAACTGGAACGGTATTCCTTGCTCGGGTTTCACCTGGTCTAGGCGAGCCTCCTCTTTTCATTACGGACCGCTCTTGATCCGTATGCGGACCCAGGGTACACACCGAGGTCTCTCTGGACACCGGGTCCCCTCGGCTGTGATCTGTCAGCGGCAGCAGGAAACTATCCACATGGGCATCTGCTGGGCCGTGGGGCTGCTACGGGTATACACTGTTCTACGGGTCTTACGACTATATGGAGACCGTAAAGTTCAGTTTGTATGGCCTGGCAGGTGAAGCTCCATAAGTTGCAACAATGTTGCGCTCCACATGTTCTATGGCCTCCATCTTGTGCTCTAGCTCTCCTGTGCAAACTGGTAATTCTTTACTGGTCACCGTCAGTCCCAGTTATGAGATAGGATTGGGAAATGATCAGCATATATCGCTGCTGGTCCTGTATCTGCAGGATATTAGGGAGGGGCGAGATGCAGGCTGAGGTCGGTTTAGAAGGCCTCCGCTACGCACCGCATCTATGAGGTTCTTCCGGGCTGAAATCTAGTTGTATAAAGATATCTTGCTATTCAGAAGCTTCTGGACTGTAAAATAATGCTGAAGAATAGTTCAGATGTAAGATTTCAGAGCAGTAAATAGCGGTTTTTATCTGCTCCTGTATTCAACCTTAAGAAAAGCAGCCATCTTGGTTGCTGTTTCGGCACGCCCCCTCAAGCTGTCAGCTATTTATTATACGATGTGAACCAGAGCTAACATTACTCCCACTTGTTGTTTTTTAAAGTGTGTTTATCCTGTGCAACAGCCCTGGCATTTAGCATTTTAGCAATAATATTCATACCTATGGTATTTTATATGAAAAACTGCCCTCTGACTGTACAATCTGTCATTTTGATTTTGACATCCGCCGCTGCTGCAACTAATATATGCCCACCGTGCACTCAAAGTGCTCTGCAAATAGTCACTCACTTTCACTCCCCATAAAAGAACCAACCCCCACACACTTACTCTCGGGCTGCTTTGTTCCTCATTCTCTGGAGGAACGGATCGGACTGGCCAGCATGGTGGCCATCTTTGTTTAGGGCAAAGTTATTATCTACTATGGTGAGTGAGGGCAGAGCCGTGCAGAAAAGGCATATGGAGCAGAGAGACAGGCGCCCCTCTATGGAAGGCGCTTGTAGGCACATACCTACTCTGCCTAATGGTAATTCCGGCCCTCTAAATACATGCACCCACTTATCAAAATAATTTGTATGTTGTCACACTGAACTTCTCCAAAGGCATTATTGCTGGAACCACACTTTTTCATATCTCAGCCAGATTGGCTGGAATGTGTGTTTTTATTTGTTTTTGTTTGTAGATAGTATGACTCTTATCCAGCTAATACTAAACAAAAAAATATAAGAATTTTACCACATGATGTAAAACAGGAATTTAGACAATATTTTGCATGATGCACCTGCAATTTAGAGACGTTTATTTGAAAAATAAAGAAATTACTTCATTTGTTAAAGGAGCATTAAGGCCATTTTCTCTTTGCATCTAAATTTACATTTAAAATGACTTATTACAGTAATTTTTATTAAGTTTGGTAAGTGTTGTTATCCGGCATGTCACGGTTAACCAAGAGACATACAGACATAGTGTGTCAATTTTTAAAACAAGACAGTTTAGATTTAAAGAGATACTGAACCCAAATTTTTTTCCTTCATGGTTCTATTAGAGCATGCAATTTTTTAGCGAACTTTCTAATTTACTCTTTTTATCAATGTTTTCCTCGTTCTCTTGGTATCTTTTATTTGAAAAAGTAGAAATGTAAGCTTACAAGCCGGCCCATCTTTGGTTCAGCACCTGGGTAGTGCTTGCTGATTGGTGGATATATATATATATATATATATATATATATAGTCTCAGTATCTCACAAAAAGTGAGTACAACCCCTCACAATTTTGTTAATATTTTATATATCTTTTCATGTGTCAACACTGAAAAAATGACACCGTTGCTACAATGTAAAGTAGTGAGTGTACAGCCTGTATAACGGTGTAAATTTGCTGTCCCCTAAAAATAACTCAAAACACAGCCATTAATGTCTAAACCGTTGGCAACAAAAGTGAGTACACCCCTAAGTGGAAATGTCCAAATTAGGCCCAACGTATCAATCATTTGTGTGGCCACCATTATTTTCCAGCACTGCCTTAACCCTCTTGGGCATGGAGTTCACCAGAGCTTCACAGGTTGCCACTGGAGTCCTCTTCCATTCCTCCATGACGACATCACAGAGCTGGTGGATGTTGGAGACCTTGCGCTCCCCCACCTTCCGTTTGAGGATGCCCCACAGATGCTCAATAGGGTTTAGGTCTGGAGACATGTTGGGCCAGTTCATCACCTTTTAACCTCAGCTCCTTTTAGCAAGGCAGTGATCGTCTTGGAGGTGTGTTTGGGGTCGTTATAATGTTGGAATAGCTGCCTTCGGGCCCAGTCTCGAAGAAAGTGAATCATGCTCTGCTTCAGTATGTCAGTACATGTTGGCATCATGGTTTCCTCAATGACCTATAGCTCCGCAGTACCATCATACTTGACTTGTAGGCAAGACACACTTGTCTTTGTACTCCTCACCTGGTTGCCGCCACACACGCTTGACACCATCTGAACCCAAATAAGTTTATCTTGGTCTCATCGGACCACAGGACATGGGTTCCAGTAATCCATGTCCTTAGTCTGCTTGTCTGCATCTTTAGAAGAGGCTTCTTCTGGGACGACAGCCATACATACCAATTTGATGCAGGGTGTCGGCGTATGGGTCTGAGCACTGACATGCTGACCCCCCACCCCTTCAACCTCTGCAGCAATGCTGGCAGCACTCATTACGTCTATTTCCCAAAGACAACCTCTGGATATGACGATATGACGCTGAGCACGTGCACTCAACTTCTTTGGTTGACCACTGGCGAGGCCTGTTCTGAGTGGAACCTGTCCTTTGAAACCGCTGTATGGTCTTGCCAGCTGTGCTACAGCTCAGGATCTTGGCAATCTCTTATAAGCCTAGGCAAGGTGCTCAACAAATTTGTTTAAAAATTAGGAGCAGTAAGGATATTTATGAAGCCAGACATACTTTTAGGAGCCAGATAGTGCTATTTGAATATAGATAAATGGAGAAGCAACCGCAAAAAGTTAGGAAGCCAAGGGTAGAATTCTAGAGCCAGTGGCTCCCAGGCTCCTGGGTTTATCGAGCCCTGGCCTAGGCCATCATTATGTAGAGCAACAATTTATTTTTTCAGATCCTCAGAGAGTTCTTTGCCATGAGGTGCCATGTTGAACTTCCAGTGACCAGTATGAGAGAGTGTGAGAACGATAACACCAAATTTAACACACCTGCTCCCCATTCACACCTGAGACCTTGTAACACTAATGAGTCACATGACACCGGGGAGTGAAAATGGCTAATTGGGCCCAATTTGGACATTTCCACTTAGGGATGTACTCACTTTTGTTGTTGAATTATTTTGAGGGAACAGCAAATTTACACTGTTATACAGGCTGTACACTCACTACTTTACATTGTAGCAAAGTGTAATTTCATTCAATGTTACATGAAAAGATATAATAAAATATTTACAAAAATGTGAGGGGTGTACTCACTTTTGTGAGCTACTGTTTGTGTGTGTGTGTATGTATATATGTGTAGATATAGATAGATAGAGATATATATATATATATATATAGTTAATATATATATATATATATACTATATATATATATATTATATATATATATATATTATATGTGTGTGTGCATGCATATTTCTGTGTAACAAGAGTGTGTAGTGAAACCATTTAGACTACAATCTAGAAAAAATATTTGCTTTTAAATTTCAGAAACATTTGACCCATTTAATGCACAATTGTATTCTCTGTAGCTCCTTTAATGACCAGTCCATGGTTCTTAATTTTGAAAAGGAAAGGGGATTAGCAAGATTTGTTGTTTTATTCCAATATCTCTTTGGGTTTCTTGGTATAAAGAATCTGCCTGTCTAGTGTTCCGTCTCTGGCAAATTTCCTGCTGTCAGTTTGCTAAGGGAAATAAATCTACATTTTCTAATACTGTAGCAGTCTATTGTGATTCCTCTCTTGGAACCAGTTAGATGCCAAGTACTATGTTAACTGGATAGCTGGCAACAGCTAAAAGTGTAAGATTTTCCAAGTCTGCTTTTGATGTCATTGTTTTTTTAAAAGTAACCGTTTATTTTATATTGAAACTCGGCAATTTGTACATTGGATTTTTATTTAACTGCCTACTGTTATTCATTTTAAAGAGAATTATTTTAGAACATCCAGCCGTTTGTATGAAGGTCTACAATAGCATATTTGTGTCACAAAGAAGATAGGTAGATTAGTTTAGTAGGAAGCGTGTGCAATTTAGCCTTTTGGCACTAAATGGATGCTGAGATATGGCTATCACAAACCGCATTCTGCAATTTTTCGGATTCCGATTTATTTTTGTAAAAGTGCAACAAATGCAAATCCAGATCTAAGTGTGTTGCACTTTCACAAGAATAAATCTGTCTCTAAAAATCACTGAATGCGGCTTGCGGCCGCCACCGTCAGCATCATTTATTGTCAAAAGGTGCAAATGCACAGCTCTATTGTTTAGTATATACGAAAGATAGCGATGTGGGCTTCCCCTAGGTATTTGCTTAAAGGACCATTAAATAAAGTAGACATGAATAGTTAAAGGGACAGTCAACCATAGAATTGTTTTGTTTTAAAAGATAGATAATCCCTTTATTACTCATTCCCCAGTTTTGCATAACCAACACAGTTATATTAATGTACTTTTTACCTTTGTGATTACCTTGTATCTAGGAACCTTCTTCCAGCCCCTGATCACAGGACTGTGACTGTTTATTATCTATTGTCTTAAATTTAGCATTGTATTGTGCTAGATCTTAAATAACTTTCTGTGCCTGAACACAGTGTTATCTATATGGCCCACGTGTACTTTCTGTCTCTTTGTGTTGAAAAGAGATTTTAAAAAGCATGTGAGTAAGAGGCAGCCGCCTCAAAGGCTTAGAAATTAGCATATGAGCCTACCTATGTTTAAGTTAAACTAAGATACCATGAGAAAAAAGCAAATTTGATGATAAAAGTAAATTGGAAAGTCAATTATAATTAAAAGTCCTATCTGAATAATGAAAGTTTAATTTATACTTGACTGTCCCTTTAACAAGTTCATAAGATTTTCAAATAAGCAGATTTATTTTTTTTCTGTCAAAATTTTTAGTTTTTCCCCCATTTGCTACCCCCTGTATCATGTGACCGACATCAGCCAATCACAGACTAGTATAGATATAAACTGTGAACTTGTGCACATGCTCTGTAGAACTTGGTGCCTTAAAAACTGTGCATATAAAAAGACTGTAGCAAAATGTAATAATGGGATTCAATTGAAAGTACCATGAAGGTTTAATTTTGACTTTAGTAACCCTTTTAAAACATGTTTGTAGAAGGAGCACAACTGGGAAACAGCTTTGCAGTAAATTCCATTTCTGGCAACAAAGTTACACACTGATATTTTTAATAAATTTAATTTTAGAGATGGAAACCAAATTTTTAGGCAAAACCACTTGAATGAATCATTTTTATACAACTTTAGCATTTTATGATTTGGCTTTTATGAAGAAGATAAGTTGGGATAAAATAAATATCTAATGTTCACTATTCCAGCCCATCATTGCCCATGAGATGCCACCCATTATAGATTGTAAAACTCTCTGGGAAGCATTGTCCTTTTTTATCATTTTTTTCCCCTACAAGGTGGCACCCCTATAATACAGTTTAACTTTAAGATGTGAGTTCTGAACTTTATATATTAGATATAAAAAGAAAAATGGTTTAAAAATATTTTGTCATGTAGGTTTTTTGTGTGTTTTTATTTATTTTGTTCTAGAAGTTTGCTGTAAACACACCCTAAGTTTATGGCTTTGTACTTCATGGCAATTTACAAAAACTTCAAGTGTTTTTTGTAATGGTTATTGCAGGTTTGTTTAGTTGCCACAATGGGAAAATAGTCAGCTTGTGTTTGCTCACAGTCTGTAGCATGAAAAACTGCAGTAATAGATGTTGGTTGTCTTGGGGGGGGATCTTTGCACACTGCTTGCTTTGTTGTGAAATAATGTTGCTATATACCTAGGTAACTTTTTTTTATTTGTGGCTACCGTACAGACAGAAAACTCCTAACCGGCAACAAGCCCTCTTATTGATCTGGTCTTGCTGGTGTGATATTGCACAGTGAACCACCATTTTAGCGGTGACCTGAAAAACAATAGCTCCACAGACGAGGTGGGCCAGAGGCAACCTGAAATTTAATAAAAAGATTAATAGGTCTATTTCCAGATCTTGAAACTCCACCTCTGAGCCCGTAGCATAATCTTTAAAACATATAAACCTTTGCAGTTTGATTTATGGAATTTCACTATACAGAATACACATGTTCATGATCATATATTTATTTAATCTACTGTAACAAGTTATGTATTGACTTCACTATGTATTATATCGCAATTTCAGCGAGTGTTGCCATGCCTTTCATAAGATGATGTTATGCATTTCAATTTGCAAACTTGTGTGTTCACAGCTTGAATGAATTATGTCTGCAAGTTTCATGGCAAGGTCTCTCTTATCAACTTTTAAATAGTAATGACACTGAATGACCAGTAGAGAGCACTACAGTACAGAAGGATCATCTAACTTACATGTTAGCAACCAATAAGAATAAGGCACCTCTGTTAATGTTCATGATAGCAAATGAATGATTCATTATGGGTCTATTGCATTTATAGACTTGTTAAACATTAGTTTATAAAACCCAACTCCAATTGTTACTAATTTGAACCTATGTAACACACTATATATATTCAATGGCATTGATTTCAGGCATATATTGGTGTTCTTTATAAATGTTCTCTTTGGCTGAAATATGTGATGGATGAAAGAAAAAAAAATGTTTTGCTGGCTAGTAAATTTTAAATAAAATTTTCAGCCCTTTGCTGTCAAATCCTGTTGGCGCTCTACAAATAACTCGATAATAATGTAAATAAGCAGGGCTTGAGAAATTCCCCACAGTTCAGTTACTATAAGTAGAGCAGGTTGCTTTATATATATAAGTATATATATAATATATTATATATATATATTATATATATATATATAATATATACTATTTATATATATATATATATATATATCTATATATTATATATTATATATATTTCAAAGATAGTTTATTGTAATCCTAAATGGATCCTCCTTTTAGCCTGTACTTATAGGTGATTTGTGTGATCTACAAGTTTTGACTGGTTATAACATATGTTCCCCTTTAATAGAGCACCCTGTTGTCAATTCCATTTTAAAAGATCTCTATAAAAAACTAGGTTAGCTTCCAAAGGGGCAACCTTTTTTATTACATAATTAAGGTTGCTGTAAATATTTCCTGTGGAACATTTAATTACAAATAAAAGTAGAGGCAAAGTATCCACCTTTTGAAGACGCAACTGTTAACTTTTACTGGACGTTTATTTGGGTGCAATTGTAGTAAATGTTTCCATATGTGTTTTTTACAGTTTGCCCTAAACAGCCCTTTAGAATATACTAGTTTTAGTGTTAGCCCTGTTAGTGAATTAGTCGATAATGAGAGAGACATTACTTTGTCATAGAAAATGATATGTACAGTGCGCGTGTAAATATTATAATTGTGTAGTAATGCCTGTATCCTTTCATACAGCCGAAAACTGTTAGATTAGTACATTGCAGTGGATCTCGTCACTTTATCTTTGCTGCTCTCCTTATGTACAATCTAATGTAAAAAAAAACCTGTATTTTTGTATTGTACTTTTGGTGTGTGTGTGTGTTTTTTGTTTTTAGCTTGACAATTATATGTACTTTAAAAATGTTATTGTTTAAAAAGAAAGATAGTCCCTTTATTACAAATCCCCCAGCTTTGCATAAACAACACTGTAATATTAATACCCTTTTACCTCTGTGATTACCTTGTTTCTAAGCCTCTGCAGACTGCCCCCTTATCTCAGTTCTTTTGACAGCCATACATTTAAGCCAATCCGTGCTGACTCATAAGTAACTTCACTGGAGTGAGCACAATGTTATCTATATGACACACATGACTTATTGTCTGTCAAAAACGGTCAAAATACACTGAGATAGGAGGCGGCCTTCATGGGCTTAGAAATTGGCATACTAGTCTACCTAGGTTTAGCTTTCCCCAAAGAATACCAAGAGAACAAAGCAAAATGTGATGATAAAAGTAAATAGAAAAGTTGTTTAAAATGGTATGTCCTATATGAATCATGAAAGTTTAATTTTGTCTAGACTGTCCCTTTGCTGCAGGAACACACTTTCAAATAGATTGGGCTCTCTCTCCAACCCCCACCAGGAGGATAATTTCTGTGACTGCCTCTTGTTTACATAGGTTTTCTATAGCCAAAACTGCATTTTTAGTGTAGGTGGGTATTTCAGCTGGAGAGAAAAAAACAGCAGTTTCAGTAAGAAATAAAGGACCTGTTTGAAAACTATTTAATATGCTCCAAATAGGAAAGTTGATTATTGTGAACTTGTTAGAAATTGTACTAGATTTTTATTTCTCCCCTTGGTTTCAAGACAAAGCTGTGTTCCTGTGCCACTCAGGATAATAAAAAAGCTGTTGAGCAAATGTGAAGTAAGAATACATGTGCGAAATTAATCAGGGGGTACCCTCAAGTCATTATTTCTGTTATGTTTAGTTTTTAACTTGAGAATTAACCCTTCACCACCAGGACTTATTTGTCTACATCAGAGCAAAGTTCCAATGTAAATAAATAAATAAAAATTGAATTCATGCGATCGTTCATGCAATCTCCTGATTTCAATTATCCAAATAAATGATCCTCGGCACCTTTCAATAAGTAAAATGTCCTTTATTGAATACACATAAACTATCCGTTTATGTCTATTCAATAAGGACATATTACTTTATTGAAAGGTGCTGAGGATCATTTATTTGGATTATTGTGTGGCTGGAGGTCGCCAGCTTTTACCCACGTGCACCTAGCCGGACAAGGCTCTACCTGGGGTTGCTGGTCTCACTTTGTACTGATTTCAATGATGGGATTGTGTCGGGGGGGGGGGTGCCTGTGACGCTAGGCAAGCCCTCCAGGCCACAATCCTGTTTAGGCAGCTTCTAAGGCTTTAGGACGGCTAAAGCCCAGCGCAGTTAGAAGATGGCATGGAATGTCCTCAAGTCGGGAAGAGATTAATAAAATGCAGTTTTTTTTTTTAATTGGGCTTTCTGTGTAAGTTTTTTTTGTTAAGAGCATACATGTGTGTGCCGAAATATTTACCGAGCAGACCACTTGCTACTTTTCTTAAAGAACAGGGTCCTACCTTTTTTTATTTTTATTGTGCACACGGCAGTAACACCATGGCCTACGCAAATGATACTTTTTACCTATTATTTTCACCTTTTATTAGATATGGAGTGTAGTTAATAGCTGAGTAAACCTATTCCTATAATGATGAAGTTATTTAAAGGACCTGTAAATACAGTAGATTAATAAATGCATGACAAGACGATGCAATAGCACTTAGTCTGAACTTCAAGTGAGTAGATTTTTTTTTTTTTTTTTCTGAAAATTTTCAGTTAGGTCTGTTTCCACTCCTGTATCATGTGACAGCCATGAGCCAATCGCAAATGCATATACGTGAATACTTGAACATGCTCAGTAGGAGCTGGTGACTCAAAAAGTGTAAATATAAAAAGACTGTGCACAATTTTTGTTAATTGAAGTAAATTGGAAATGTCTAAGATTGCATTCTCTATCTGAATCATCAGTTTCATTTTTACTTAAGTGTCCCTTTAAGGGTACAAAAGTGCAAAAAAAAAGAAAATGATCTAATGTTTTTTATTATTGCGCTATTGCTTGCATATAACCATGTTCTTAAACCATGAGAAGGGCTCCTTTTTAACAAACAAACTGAAATTCTCAGCAAATAATAAGAGAGATTGTGATCTACTTGCATAGCATTAGCAACCATATGTAATCTCTTGTCTTTAGCTATAAATGGGATCATTCCTCGTTTGACTTTGCTTGCTTGGGATTCCTACAGCTTGTAAATTTTCCTTACGATCTCTTTTACAGTTTGATCTAAAAGAGTTTGTAATAGGGTTAACGATGAAAAACCTTCAGCTTCTCTTGAATTACTGCTTCCCTTGGGACCTGGCTAATTCAGCAGCCTATGTATTTCAGAATAACATACAGGGAATGACTTGACCTAAAATAGGTTTTTAATTACTGCTGCAAAGAAGTGCACCTTTGTAATAGCTATCCTGGTTCAATTCTATTTACTCCCATGGCAGAGTGCCACCTACTTAATGCAACTTGCAGAGCTTTTAATCAAATGTTTTCAGCTGAGTGCAACAAGGTATTTTGTGTGGGATATGCCATGAAAGCTGCATAACCCATAGTCCCTTGTGTCAGCAGCCCGCAATTCTGTCCTTCTGGAAGCAAAGGGGTTAAATGCTCCTTATACCCCCTCATGGCACAATTTATTTTTAGTGGTTATTCAAGTAGTGCCAAATATTTATATGGATCCAAAATCTGATTTCTGAATTAATTTTATTTATTTATTGGTTTTTAATTACACATTTAGAGAGACATTCCGGTAACGCACATAGATGAATTACATCTGTCAATAGAAACATATTTGCAATTGACATGTATTGGCAAAAATGCTTCTAGTAAACGTTATCACTGTTTAAGTGTTAGCATTTTTCTCCATGTGCATGTGAAGCAAAGCTAGATATTCTCAGTGCACCAGCATTTTGTATACTGCAGCTGCTCAGAGAGCCAGTGGGGCTTGTATCCACGTAGGCAATTAACATATTGTGTCATTACCAGATGGTACAACGCAGCCCTGAATGCACTGTGCATACGTACAAGGGATACTAAAGAGATTTTTTTTTTCTTGATTCTATATAGAGCATGCAATTTAAGTAACTTTCTATTTTACTCTATTATCAATTTTCTTCTCTTGCTATCTTTATTTGAAAAGCAGGAATGTAAAGCTTAGAAGCCGGCCCATTTCAGGTTCAGAACCTGGGTAGCCACCATACCAGCAAGCGTCTGCCCAGGGTGCTGATCCAAAAAACTTTAGAAAACGGCTATAGCTTTTTTTTTTAGAAGCATTTTGCCTAATACATGTGTATATAAAAAAAATGCTTCTGTTCACAAGCTGAAATTCATCCACGTAGGATTCCATTTTTGGCTTGGAATGTCCCTTTAATGTGTTTCCTTTTTCACTGCATTAAACAGAATGGCATATTAAAATAATAAGTGTTCATGTGATGGAAAAAAAATACCATGTATGTGGAATATTCCCTTTTTACAATATACTCTCTTCTATTAATATTAAATAGGTATAACCATAAGCCCACAGTGCTGCCTATGTACCGCTGTACCCTTCTCACTGCCTCATACCTCCTTTTTTTTTCTCTCATCTTTTGTACAACTGGTTCATTCTTGTCCCTGGCTCTGGTCCCTAACATATAATTATCTCAGGGTGACTCTGTACATATATGTAGGTCTGTGGTGCCTGGCTAAATAATGTATTTGCGCATCTTGTTTTGCATAGTAATATCGCATTTTTGTTCTGACAATTAATAGCATTTCTTTTTCTGCTCTAACCAGGGAAATGAAATCCTCATCTTAAATTATGTTGGACACTGTTAGATAAATTTAGTGTGTTAAACACTAAAAAAACTTGTAGGGACATGACTGGACTTAAAAAGGAAGGGATTAAATTGCAGGACCTGTAATGTCTTGGTGTTCACTGAATAAACTATTGTTATGCTAGTTGGATGTGACACGTCTTTACAATTGTAAAGATCAGAAATGTGCTGCTAAAAACTCTGTTACATCCACCTGTCGCAATCTTAATCACCTTTCCCATATGATGGGCCTCTTTCTGGAATTTCTCTCCTAGGGTGACATTTTATTGTATCTGTTTTACAGATATTTTTCTTTTCTTTCCTTCACTCTTAATTGCTCTGCACATACACTACATCTATCTTTGTGGATCTTTTGTATAGAGGTGATAGATTCTTGCAGAATAGTAAGAAAACTTGCAGGCAACAGAAGTGACATACAGACTCTCATCGTGTAATTTATTTAATAAATGGCAGCCCTTTCTAATTAACAATCGATTACTTCCCAGGGGAAGGGAGTAATATAGCTCAAATGTAGCTCAAATGCCATATTTGGTCTTCATGAGAATTCTTTTGGTCAGATTCTCATATATGGGCTTCCAAAACTACTCAATCAAATACAAATAGTTGATCCTACTTAAACCCTTAACCTTGTAAATTTCCATACCAGGGCAATCATTCACTTATTTCAATATAATTATGGTACAAGGTCAGTTTTTATCTAAAGTGGAATGAAAAAGGTTCGTAAAGGAGAACTAAAAAGTATTGCTATCGCCCTGCAATAAAATACATGGAGGAAAATTACTGCGTCAAAAGGGGGAAGGGAAAGTTAGTTTAATCCCTTATTATTATATCTAGAAAAAGCCTAGTTTTGTACATATCCATTGTCACACATTCTATCACTTGGGACGAAATCAATATAATATATATATATATATATAATATATATATATATCTATATAATATATATATATATATATAAATAAATAAATATAATTAATGTTTGTCTTGCAAGCCATTATAAGAACATTACATACCTTTTTTGTTTTTTTTTGTGTAGTAATATACATCCCCCAAAAAAAAAATCTTCCTTTTAAAAGAGAACACGGTCTCTGATAACATTTATAGCATAAATGTAATGTAATTCCCCAAATAAGAGGAGAGGTGACTATACATGTGCATTTTCCCACCCTTGCATGTACGCAAAGTTACAGTTTCGACTCGGGGCAAATGTGAACCTATTTGTGTTATCACTAGTGATTTATTTATTTATCATATTGCAAAGTTACGTCTAATTAAACCTGGAAATGTGCGTGAACATTTCAAATCAAATTCCTTGTCTCCTTTTAAAGAAAGTTCTTTCGGTTTGCATTTTAGTGTAGTGTTTGAACATTTTGTCCATTTACCCTGTCTGTTTGCAGATGTTAACCTCAGGGCGTTCTCAGTTTGTAACGGTCACCCTATTGCCCACCATATCTGGATCACGTTGCTTTAAAAGGAAGTTTTTTTTTACCTCCTTTTTCATATTTACAATTTAAGAACATTATGATCTAAATGTACAATTCTATTAATCTTTTCCAGACCACATTTATTATTTTTAACCCTCTGTTTTCCTCCAGGTATTTTTAGAACAGCACTATTTATGTATAATCATGAAACCCTTGTTGTAAATATATCCATATAATTGTATAATTACAGCCAAATGCTAATGTCAAATTCAATTGGTCTAAATAGCATTGTTCCACTAGATATAAATAATAATTTGACTCCAGAAAAGGGTCTCTCACATTTGTTTTAAATCAGGAATTAGATATTGTTTTGAGCTCTCCATGCTATCAGTGATTATAACAAAAGGAGTATTTTAAGGGACACATTAGTCCAGTTCTCTATCCAGTGCTGCTGTTTGTAACCATATTGTGAGAGAACAAAACCATATTATTGGGACTATTTTGTGGGTCCAAGTCCCAAGTGTAGCAAGATCTCACCACCTATTATGACGACGTAATTTACAATGTCACCAGTCTTAGTTATTGAGCTCTACAAGTGGTGCTATAGTTAGGGCCTACAACTAGGAATTAGTGATAGGCTTGACCTATATGATGATTGCAGTCCTCTTAGGCCATCTTAAGGGGTTACAGGCATTTGCCAACCGGGTAGTAGTGCTGCCTATAACACTAATTGCAGCAGTTTAATTAAGTCCTGGCAACAGAGGTGCAACACGGGGTGACTCAGGGGCAACATTGTCCACAGCCACAATATTGTTCAGTTAAATACTGGTTCAACCTAAATGTTGCTAATAGATCTGCAGAAAAGTCCCATTTCTGTTAACTGTACGCTTGTTGGTAACCCTACTTCTGTAATGGTTATTAAAACATCATTATTCAGGGCAGATGTGTATAAACAGTTTATACAAGTCTGTCGTTGAACCCCCTGTAGCTAATTACATAGATATCAAATCTTAATTGGTAATAATCATTTACCTGATGTTGCCACCCGTTTTGTGTTCCTTCTATAGAGTAGGAAAAGCAATCTGTATTATTATGATTATTATCATCATCAGTAGACCGCTTACAGATTCTGCAGTGCTTAAGAATATATAGAATTACCCTTTCCAATTAACATTCAGCACCAGAAAGGTTAAAAAAAAAAAAACCCTGCCAACTCCTTTAATGGATTTTTCTCTTTGGGAGCCATCTTTGCAAATTGTATAGTTCATGCTTTTGTAAATCTATTATTGTGTGTTTTTGGTATTTAACATTTCTGTCACCAAACACAACTGTAGTAATTTGTTTGGTTAGTAATATCTCCTTTTTCTGCACAATAGATGATTTAAAAAAAAAGTCTTTAAAAAATGTACCCTATAAAAATGTATTTATGTGGTATGAACGAAGGAAATACGTCTTGTTTTGGGGATCTTATTTCTCCCGACGATAAACACCACCGTCACATTCAAAACAGATCTTTTTATATTTGCATTCTAACCTCAGCTTGAAGGTTAGTCATACCGGGAGGTATCTTTTTAGAATTTATTACAATGAGTAGGACATTGTCTAGATTGTGGTTAAACTTCAGTCTGTCCACATCAAGAGCTGAATTCTTTCAAACAGCCAACTTAGTCAAATGAAAGACCTTTTAAACAGTTACCATGGAACACCCTACCAAATACTAATGTTTTTACATTATTCTCCAATCGTTTTGTGGCCTGCAGTCTTGCTTACTCTCTTAGCCTCTGGGGTTGTTGTTGTTTTATTCTACTAGTTATAAACAAATGGTACATGTAAAAAAAATCCTCTTTATTCAACTGAATTCCATTTCATGTTCTCATGTTTTTGGTGGTGCTTAAAAGGATATGAAACCACAGTTTTTCTTTTGTGGATCAGATAGATAACATGTTGTTTTTAAACAACTTTCTAATATACTTCTATGATTCATTCTATCAATTCTTATCTCTTGGTATTTTTAGTTGGAAAGCAGTGCACATAAGCTTAGGAGCCGGCCCCATTTCTGGAGCACAATATGACAGCAGTTTTGCAAGAATGTTATCCATTTGCACTACATCCTGCCCCTTATAGTGCTCCTGCTTGCCTACCTAGGTATCTCTTTAACACAGAATACTCATGGGAACGAAGCAAATTTGATTGTAACAAGTAAATTTGAATTCACAAGATCTTTTTTGGCGCTTGACATCCCTTTTAAAATGATGTGTTTGAATTGGTTGAGCAGAAGAAGGAAAGGTCTATCAAAATAAAAATACAATGTAGAACTAGATAGGATCAGGAACTGCAATGCACTACTGGGAGCTAGATAATGATTGGTGGCTTATCATATATGCACGTTATTGGCTCCACCAGATGGTGTTTAGCTAGCTCCTTAGTAATGCATTGCTTCTCCTTTCTAATCAAAGGGGGGGTAAAAAAAAAGAAGAGATCTCATCTTTATATAGAAGTAAATTAGAAAGTTGCTTAAAGTTGCTATACTTTATATGAATCGTGGAAAAAAAAATTGGGGTTTTAACATCCCTTTTAAGGCTTCATAATCTTGATCTGCACGATAAATTTAAAGGGTCAGTGACCGCATATATCGTATATTTCTTCTTTCTGTATTCTTACTTTGTTATTAACGCCCTATCCACAGCTGTGGTCTTGATAATGAATATAGCTGGTTTATATTTTATGATACCCGTGTTAGTGGTCTGATTTAATGCACTTGTACAAGATTTCATTTTCTACAATTGAACATGCACTTGAAAACTCATTTAACTATAACCTACAACCACACATTATTTCATTGGGATTAAGTTGTTTTCCTATGTAAATGCAATCCTGAGCTAATGACTATTTTCTTGCTGCACCTACTTATTTTCTTTGTGTTAAAGGGACATTAAAATCAAAATTAAAGGGACACAAGTCAAATTAAACTTTCATGATAGAACATACAATTTTAAACAACTTTCCAATTTACTTCCATTATTAAAATCTGCACAATATTTTTATATTTACACAGTTTGAGTCACCAGCTCCTACTGAACATGTGCAATTGGTCACAACATATATGTACTGTATATACATTTGTGATTGGCTGATGGCTGTCACATGATACAGTAGTAGTAGAAATAGACATAACTTTGAAATTTTGTCAGAAATCTACTACTTAACTGAAGTTCAGACTAAGTGCTATTGCATTGTCTTTTTATCATTCATTTGTTGATTATGCAAATATACTGTATTTACTAGTCCTTTTAATCACCCCTAATAATTAGTAGTCATGAAAAGCAAAATACATTTATATTTTCTGTCAGCTTTTCTTGGTTTCCTATTGTCTCCTAGAGAAGCTATAGTGTATTGTATACTCGTCCAAACTCTAACCCTGATGCACAGTGATTGCTTAATCAGCTATAGAGTGCATTAATAACTGTCCCCTCATCACAAGCCAGAGAAAATGAGATATAAACATACTTAGAGGTTTTTTTTTAAGGGTTATGTTCCTGGATGACTTTGAGACTAATAAAAACTGCTACCAGGCTTGTCTTGCTGCTTTTTATTTGTGAAGAATAAGCAGCAGATAGCTGATCACATAAACCCATCATTGCAGTACGCTCAATATTCTTTTACAATTTTTTGTGCTTCTCATCAATTGGCAAAAAATAGATGCTCTTTTTTTTTGAGATTGCACATAAGTTATAAGTTAGGAAAGGTCTATAATTATGCTTTGCTTAGGGGCACCAGCAGGTTAAATCCATGGAATGCTAAACAATATTTTTTTTTTCTGCAAAAAAAAACAAACAAAAAAACAGTAGTCTAAATGTATCTCCCAGATTAGGCACTTGTTATTTTGTTGACCTCTTTAAAATGGAGGTGTAAGTGAACTCAACAGAAACATAAACATTGAAATCAAGGAAACCTGTGTGAAAAATCTGCTGCAGATTCTATAAATTAGTGATGTATTACTTTTTGTTTTTGCAAGGTCACTGGTCAAACAACGTTACTGTGCATTGTTCATTGGGCTGTAGCTTTCAGTATCTTCACCTGTGAAATCAGGAGTGCAAACCCTTGTAAACCTGGAATTAAAGCACAGAGGACACCTCTTCATTGCATGATAAGCACCAGGTGTGAAGCATTGTTACAAGAACCTTTTTTTCTTGTTTGGACAGAAGGCCTTGTGCTGCTATTTACCTTACAAACTATAACTAATAGCACAAATAAAAAACCCTCATGGTGTTTGTTGCCATTACCACAGCATTTTGTTAATCCTATGCTGACAGCACAACTTGTATTGCTCTGCCACATCACCCAGACAGTAGCTCATTATAGGTTGCTGTGGGGACATAATATGCACAATAAAGTGATCCAGATTTGTGATGTTGCTAGAAATAGTATATCGATTTATACGTAAAGGGACAGTCTACACCAGAATTGTTATTGTTTTAAAAGATAGATAATCCCTTCAATTACCCATTCCCCAGTTTTGCATAACCAACACAGTTATATTAATACAGCTTTTACCTCTGTGATTGCCTTATATCTAAGGACTCTGCATACTGCCCCCTTATTTCAATTCTTTTGACAGGCGTGCATTTTAGCCAATTAGGTCAGACTCCTAGGTAACTCCACGGGTGTGAGCACAATGTTATCTATATGGAATACATGAACTAACACCCTCTAGTTGTGAAATACTGTCAAAATGCATTCCATTAAGAGGCGGCCTTCAATGGATTAAAAATTAGCATATGAGCCTACATAGGTTTAGCTTTCAACTAAGAATACCCAAGAGAACAAAGCAAAATTGATGATAAAAGTAAATTGGAAAGTCTGTTTAAAATGACATGCCCTATCTGAATCATGAAGTTTCATTTTTGACTAGACTGTCCCTTTTAAAGTGGAAATGTTGAAAAACAAAGATAATGTTAGTTGATAGCCCACAACACATAGGGTAATCGCCAGTGTTATCAGGGACTATGTAAATACATACATCTGACATTTTTGAATCTTATTAAAGAAATCACATGACCATTACTATTGTTTATTGCTTCATGTGTATAACTTCTTATTTTTTACAGGAAATCCAGACCACACTTGTGGCTTTTGCCATGGGACTGCTTTTCATTATATTTAGGTTTGCTGGACTTGCTTCTAGAACTACCAGGAAACAACAAGAATCTAACTGAATATAACTAAACAAGTCTTCTAGTACAACAAGAGTCATCTTCTGACCCTAATCATGGTCCTTGTCTTGGAAGTTTTGTTCTTTTAAAAGAAAATACTGGAGCACTTTGGATGTATCCGATATTCCCGCTCTACGATGATTAACCAAAAGTATGGGTTAGGTACAGAGTATTCTAATGCCACACGTCTTTAATAGTCTTGGAAAAAACTTGAGCAAGAAGTTGGTGGTTTTTGAAAGAGATTTACCTCATTTATTAAAAAAAAAAAAAAAGATCCATATTGATCATAAATATCTTCCTCTTCACGTGAAGCTAAAAGAACCCTTTATTTATTTTTCATTTTAAAATTAATTGTTGAAATATCAGTGTTAGAATTTCATATCCACATGCTATCATTGTCTCCTTCTGTACCTCAGGTTGTACCCCAATCCGCTCTAGGGACCATTTCTGTCACCTGACCCCTAGTCTAGCACGTAGGGAAATAATGGTGAGAGAGGTCTATTTCTAATGCTGAATCTCTTACTAAATGTTGGCTTATTGATATCATGAACCTCTGGCACTTGTTCACATAGGGAATCTTAAAGGGACATAAAACCCCAAATTTTTCTTTCATGATTCGGATAGAACATAAAATTAAAAAAAAAAAAAAAACTTTTTTTCTTTGTTTTCTTGTTCTTGTTGAAAAGCAACACGGTAAGTTCAAGAACGTGCACGTGTCTGCAGCCTTATATGGCATTACTTTTACATCAATGTTAGCAAGAGTACTAGATGGCAGCACTAGTTTGTTATGTAGTGACCCAGACATAGCACGCTACCTATCTACATCTCTTCATCAAAGAATAACATGAGAATTAAGCAAACTTGATAATGGAAGTAAATTGGAACTTTTTTAAAAAATTGTATTTTCTATCTGAATCATGACTGAAAACACTTTGGTCTCATGTTCCTTTATGGAATCAAAACTAGTTCTTGTTTTTTTTTGTTTGTTTTTTTTTTAGACATTTGACATGGAAAACCAATAACCATTTCTATTGCTCAGATTTATATTCTACTGTTAGCTAGAATGCCAGCACGTCTTAAAGTTAAATTCAGATCAATCCAGTCAGTTTTGTATGTAGTGATACAGACTTTCCCCTATATGCAACTTTACTTAACCATTTTAAAATTGTCCCACTATCACCATCTCGCTTTCCATTGTACATGTTCAGAAGATCACTTTAGCCAGAGTAATGAGAGGTGGCATGGAAGAGATACAGGGAGGCTCTGCTTGCAGGGTTTAATTCAGGTCTAATTTTCATATGGACACAAGCAAAACCTGCTCTCTAACATCTTAAGACCAAGTTAAATTGTTATGGATCAAACATAAAGCATTTTAAGGATGTGTCAACATAAATTTATGAGACACAGCGCAATTTACTATATCCTCATAGTTCCCAGTATTGCTAATTTAACCACTATTTCTCGGTCTGAGTTGTTGTTTGGGGTTTTTTAAACAGTTTTGTTGGAAGTGACAGCTAAGCTAATCCCTTGGCTATAGAAAATGCGGCCTGCCAATCTCATAGTGTGATGGGCGTCATGATAAGTTTGGCTCTAAGATTCATGGTTTAAATCTGCTTTGCTTACAGTACAGATACCCTTTAGCCTTCTTTATTGAATATATTAAAATTGGTTTTCAAATGAATTATTGCACAGATGGCCTCATGTTCAGGAGACAAATTACATCATGATACAGAAAATAAGAAATGTCATCATCCTAGAATTTTTGCTTTTGACATATGATAAATGGATCTGAGTGTCTTTAAAGGTTTTAGCGAACACTTGTAATAGGATCTTATGTATCCAGCGATGACATTGTTTATCTGTATTTATGACTCTGATAAAATATTATAGCTCTGTACAACCTTCATCTAGATGATAAAATCAGGGAATTTCAACCTGTGTATCTTGAGAACTGTCCAACTAGGAGGGAACCAAGTGCTTCTTTACTTTTATTCTTATGTGAAATAAATGTCCATCAAAATGTATATTATGCACCAAAATGTATATTATGCACATAATGATAAATAGAGGCCCATGTATCAATAAATAAATGATTTTAATTTATATAATTTTGCTCCATATAAGAGAAAAATTTTTACTTTTTCCGGTAATGCGGCTGTTTTTGTACTGAGGAAGCTTTGGTAATCAGCCAGTAAGCTATCAGTCCCTGTGGTTCCCTGTACACAAACATGCACTTTCTGTTAGCCTTTTCAGACTGGTTTCTAATCAGATTAATTGTATGATACTTTACAGTACTGTGAATCTCATGCAAATTGCTACAAGGGCACTGCTCACTTTTATTTATTTTTTATCACTGAAATAGTACAGATTATAGACATTGTGTACGTATTTTTTACGACAGATTGGGATGCATTTTTTTTATTCACATAAAAGTATAGAATTAATTTGTTTGTATTACAGTGTCTTAAAGGCACATGAAACCCAACAATTTAACTTTTCACTTCAGTTATCAATTTTGCTTTATTCTCTTGGCATCTTTACTTGAAGGAGTAACAATGCACTTCTGGTAGCTAGCTGAACACAAGCCAATAGCAAAAGGCATATATGTGCAGCTACCAATCAGCAGAAAACTATGTATTCATAATTTCAAGTTTTTTTTTCTTATTATCTCTGAGCAGGATTTGTGTTTCATTTAATGCAGTGAACTATTAAGCCTTTAAGGGTAATTTTTAAATTAAGAAGATTACTTATATTTATTTTTTTATTCTAATTTCTAACTTTTGGTTGCTGTTCCAATAAAGGAGCGTTAACTTAAAATTATGGCACAAACAAAATGCTGTTTAAACTGTAAACTCAGCAGTGTTTCTGGTAATATACGGTGTCACAATTGGTTAGAGGAAGATAGGATTATTATCAGTTCTTTGTTTCCCTATTTGATTCTAATACATGTAATACATGTTGTTGTGTTTTTTTTTCTTCTAATTTGTAAAAACATTTTATCCAAACTTTGTTTTCATGTTGTTGTGTGAGTGCGTATATATATATATTTTTTTTTATTATATAACCATAAATTAATATTCTCGTTTTCCTTGCATGTTAAAGGGGCAGTAAACACCAGAATTTTTGTGGTTTAGAAAGATAGATAATCCCTTTATTACCCATTCCCCAGTTTTGCATACCCAACAGTTATATTAATATACATTTTACCTCTGTGATTACCTTGTATCTAAACTTCTGCAAACTGCCCCCTTTTTTCAGTTCTTTTGACAGACTTGCATTTTAGCCAATCAGTGCTGACTCCTAGGTAACTTCACGTGTGTGAGCTTAATGTTAGCTATATGACACACATGAACTAACACCCTCTAGTGGTGAAAAACTGTTAAAATGCATTCAGATTAGAGGCAGCCTTCAAGGTCTAAGAAATTGGCATATGAGCCTACCTAGGTTTAGCTTTCAACTAAGAAAACCAAGAGAGCAAAGTAAAATTGGTGATAAAAGTAAATCGGAAAGTTGTTTAAAATGACATGCCCTATCTGAATCATGATAGTTTATTTTAGACTTGACTGTCCCTTTAAATCCACAAGCCATTTTCTTATTTTAGGTTGATCCAGAATTACTTTTGAAATTACAGAACCAGTGGTGGCAATATAATATAAGGCCTTTTAAAATTGTAGTGTAGTGTTTTTACTTATTTTATTTGCACATTGTCATTTTATCAGACTTGTGCAGACATGCCCTTGTTCAGCAATACAGCTGTGGTAGATGCCCCCATCAGTCAGGGAGCAGTAATGCAGCATGTGTTATGTAAACCTGACCCCCCTGGTGTGTCTGTATGTGTGTACGTATCATATGAATGTGGATTTATGTCTATTTTTTAAAAAAAAATCACAGAATATAATAACCACCAAGGTCAATTTATCCATTTTTTTTTTTTTTTAATCTTTCTGCAGTTATGCAGTAGCGCTCAAGAGTAGGCCTGACAGCCACTTGCTGTTGTAATGGGTTGCTTGGTCCTCATATTCTCGCTCTCTCTTTTTTCATCTTTCTCTTTTCTCCTCTTTAGTTCTCTCATTTCTCTCTCACTCTGACTTTCTCCATTCTCTCTCCTGCTTGGTGTGTATGACCTCAGTCCATGGCATATCATCCGCCTTATTCATTTGTTTTTTACACATATTTTTTGCACCAAGTTCCTCGTGGCTTCTGAACTAACATGGATATTTAGAAAAGCAGGGTTGAGTTCCAGATGAAAATCTAAAAGATGATCAAATAATTTGCAGGTGTCAGTTCCTTTGGCAGGTGTAAAGACTTCCTGCATTTTCACACCCTACATAACTTAACACCTGCACTGTTCCATTACCAGTACTTACTGCATGACACCTTTTTACTTTACAAATAAATGAAACTACATAAAACCACCTAATTATTTAGGCAAACTTGCCTGTGACTACCATATGCACCCTATATGTCGGTGATCGCATCTTAAAAAGTGTTGTTTTTAGATACAGCTACTTTCCCCAACAGAGCATGCACAGAAGGAAATGCACTACCGTTTCACTGAGGAAATAAAGATAACCGCTTTTGGAGTAGCCATGTGCGGCTGATAATGTTAAAAGCTGCGCTTAGCATTTGCAGGGACAAGTGGCCTTTACACTTGGCAGTATGAGGTGGCAAGGATGAAAACCAGATTCTAATGGGTCTAGAACAGAATTTGAGAGGCATAGTGCTAAGTGTTTGTGGCACAGTTAAGGAACTCCACAGAAATCTAAATACATAAAGACTGGTTATTTTAGCTTTATCTTCTTTCATTCCATTAGATGTCAGAATTTAAATTAAACTGCACAAATTGCATACAATAATTGCAAAGAAGAGAAAAAAATCTGATATTTAAATAATATCAGTTTTGTTATTGTGTACAGTTTCATATTTAAAAAAAAAAAAAGACGAAACACATAATCATAAATAAATGTTCTGAGGACTTATAAGCAAGTAGAATTAAGATTTGTTGTTATTATTAACATTTTATATGCTATGATTCATGGTAGTGTCCAATTCAAGTATAGTGGAAGAGAGGAAATGTAGCATCACCATCCTACACAAAGATGCTAAAAAAGACAGACCCTTGCGCTTTTTAAACATTAGCCAGACTCCCTCTGTATTAATGTGATCACCCTATTACGTGTGATTAAACAGCAGTCAGTATTATAGACTGCAGACAAATAATTTAGATCCTAAGGTTAAAAAGGTAAAAGGCTTTTCTCATTCTTGTCAGCACATAACAAAGAGTGGGCTGTGAATAGGCCTGATCCAAGCTAGGCCTCTGCAAGCGCTCACCCTTGACAATAACAATGCCTTTCAGACTGAGTTTGGCTGTCTACAACTCCTGGTCTTGAAGACAGAAAATCTTTATAGGAAGATGTTTTTACTAAATAGGTTCATCCAATTTAGATGAACAATAGACTTATCAGTGCACTGATAACTTAAATAAACCTGTTTCAAATACTGGTGTAAAAGAATGGAATTATGTGCATGATTACATTTACAGGTGCTATTCAATGCACAGTGAGTGCCTCTTAGCTGTCCTTATCACTCCATGACATTTTGTTTCCAGTTGCGGAAATGTATAATAAAGAGGAATAGTAGTATCAGGTTTGTGCAATATATACTTTAGCAAGAATGTGGTTGCTTACACTGATAATCAGTTCCTTCAACACTGCAGATTTGTAAAGCAGCCTTGTTGTCCTGTGGCATACATGTCATGTCAAGGGAGTCAAACAGTTCACTTCCATTATCTAAATATGCAGTCTTTTTAGATTACCACTTTCTGAGACACCAGCTACTACTGAGCATGTGCAAGATTCACAGACTATACTACTCATTTGAAATTCAAACCAATCACTTTTGCATTGTCTTTTTATTATGCATCTATTTATTATTATATTCTACTGTGTTTGGTGGTCCTTTTAAGTGAAATATGTACAAAATTCAAAATTATATGCCTGAAAATTAAAATCTTGGCTATATGATGAAGCCATTACCAAAGTATCATGCACTTTCAAATTATAGTGCAACCTCACCTGTGACATACTATCCCCTAATCTGAAGTATATATCATTAGATAACCATACAATGGGGGAGGTACACAAGCCAAAAGAGGCCACATATAAACTCCATGTTATATTGTGGAGTGTGATCAGCCTGTTCATGAATTCTAGCGTTGTCTGATGACATCAGCATGTAAAGAAATATATACTATGTGTTGTTGGCCATATATCTCTGGTTTTCCATTCCTTTTTAAACCATTATAAAGCAAAACGTATTGGATCTTCGCAGTTTAGTCGGTGAACTGTGAACTAATTCAAATGCTAATGACTTTCTACATCACTGGTAATTTATCTTTATGTGGCACAAAAGAATCCACTTGCACTTGCTAACCATTTTTGTTGTGGGCACTTTTTGACATCCTGGTTAGCCTGTCTGCACACAGGCCAGACACATAATCATATGTGATATCCAGAATGCTGAAGAAATAGGTCTTCTGTCCTAGTCTGAACTGCTGCTTTTTAGGTTTACCATAAAATAGATTTGTTACAGCTCTTAATGGATTAAAGACAAAATAAGACATAGTTGTGTAGCAGAGTGTAATTTACTGCAATTAAATAATAATATATAACTTTTTTAAAGAAATATTTATTTGTTATGGAAGAGATAAAATTTAGAGATTAAAATCCTCTATTACACAAAAGTAAGAACTATAAAAAATTATTGTACAGTCAATCAGTACTTAAAAGCAAAAACTTCTTTTTTAAAAAAAAAACAAAAATCAGAACTTTTTTTTTTTTTCTTTTAAAAATTGGTAACTAATTTCTGACATTTGTTTTTGTAATTTTCTGCACTCTGTGTGCTGTTTGGGTTTGATAATGCATTGTCCAGCAGGAATGCTTTGCTAACATCCATGGCTGTTTATGTAGAGAGCCTCCTGGTGTGTTTTGAAGAATATTCAATGGAGGGTTTTACTCTGTTATAGATGGGGGGTAGTTCATATGTATGGGCCTTAGGTAGAGGAAGTTTGAAGTGCTGGTGGCCGGTCATCTGAGTTAACTGTTATTGAAATCATGTGTAAGCAAAGCATGAATGGTGGGCTGGGTTTGGGACAGTGTGAATAAGAGGGGGGCTTGGCTTTTCTAAGTACAGGTAGGGAGATAGTCTGCAGTGCTCACTTTGAAACTAGGATGGAAACATTGTGGAACTGTGGTAGATCCAGTCATATCCAGGAATGTTTATAGCTGCTCAGTAAATTTATGCTGCTGTCCAGGATCCCAGAACTCCAGTACAGTTCATTGTTTATCTCTTCTTTTCCAGCACCCAAGGTAAGAATTTAATCTCCTGTAAATCCCATTAGTTTATTTTATATTTTAATACAAAAACTTTTCAGTTCAATAATTCAGTTTTAAAATTTGTGTATGTCTTGGCTTCTTGAGTACATTTATTTTAACAATCCTTTCGGCATTTGAATACTTTGATACATTTTTGTTCTGGTTGGTTTTATAGGGAATAGTTTTACATTTTGTTTTGGTTTCTCTGTACTGAGTGGAAAGAATTTGAGGCAAATTAAGTAGAGCCTGGCTCTTTCCTTAGATTGCTTTTGTGCATCTTTAGTTTTCCATAATTAATATTACTTGCCGTTCACTGCAGACACTTAATCTTGGAGCTTTCAATAAGTGAGGTTAATTGGATATTGATGTCTGTGCTACAGCCTGTAAACTTAGAGGGCCAGGAATGACTGATCTGCATATAGTGCACCTCTGTTCTGTTTGACATACAAGATGGCCTCAAATTTGATCCCTTTTATTGAGCCATCTAAGCATTCATACATTGCATGTGTACTTTTGTTGTAAGTGGGTCCTGGGACATAAAGCCTGTCTGACATGCAGGTGGTCTCAGTAAGGTAAAACTTATGTGTGTGTTTTTTTTTTCTTCCTTTGCGTTTTTTTTTTTTATTATTATTTATAAATTTTTATTGTAAAATTTGACAAAGTGTAACAAACAGAACATAATAGTGATATTTTATTTTAAATAATTTTTTTTCTATAGAACATTTTATATCCCCAGAACCTTTTTAGTGGGTGCACCAGCCAGTTAAAGTTTTAGCCAATATTAAGCTCAAATTAGCTAATATTAAAAATGTTAAATTTGTATTGTACAAATTATCAGTTAAATTATGCAATTCATTTGTGCTTTGGATAACGGGAAATTATATATTAGAAAATACTACACTGCCCCCACCCGGCTACTTCATAATGCCACCCGGCTGACAAATTCCTGGCTTAACATAGTATTTTAGATTATAGTTTTTGTAATTTATCCCCTAAACATTGCTTAGCCAAGCGCACCTTCCTGTCCAGCAGCTAAAAGGTTACACCATTTCAGGAGAAGGGATTGTTTACTAGAAACTTGTTTCAATTAAGTCCTGCCAAAAATGACAATAGAGTGTTGTTAAAAATCAAGAAGATGAGATTGAAAATCACACAAGTTACTGTTTCCTCCCAGTCACTCCTTTTTAGAATTTAAAAATACTGGAGGGGGGGGGGATCAATAGGATTATCTTAATACACCATTGTAAAAATGATCTTATTACAGGCGGTCGCTCTTAATTGTTGGCATGATAACTTGTTTAGCCAGACTATAAATTTATTTTAGATACCTCCAGCCAAGCAAAACAACCCCAGATAATACATTTGGCTGGATACAAGGTTTTGTCATTCTATTGTCTCCTTTTATTTCTACATGTCTATCTCAGGAATAACTGAGAATACATAAAATAGCCGTATTTTCCCTAGTGCCATAGTGTTACTTCATCAAGTCATACTTATAGATACAGCCTTCAACTCATAATCAGAACGGATTCACTGAATTTCTTTTTTGTGTTCTACATTAAATGAGAGAGCCCATTATAGCGAGTCATAGTGTCCTATTAAACAATTTGCTGGTATGAATTAATACTCCAATGTGGCCTTTTTTATTTTCCTAATTGCCTGATAATGGATTATAGCCAATTTTGTTATAGGTCTAAATGTGTGTGGTAATTGTCTTTTGTTCTAAATATAGTTATGTTATTGTGCTAATATATAACTAAATATGGTTATGTTATTGTGCTAATATATAACTAATGGTGATGTGAAATAATTTGCCAAAACAGATATAAACATACTTTGTGACAGCGACTATGTTGGTCCCTTTTGGATTATCCTATATTTCCCTGATTATCTTTCTAAGGTTTTCTTTTTATATAAACCATAGCTTTTATGCTCCAAGAAAACATTTACTAAACCTAATTGTGAGTAAATCTCTCAAATAGCACAGAAATTACTAACTCTCAAAAAATACAAATTTGATTTTTTATGTTCAAGAGCAACAAATCAGACAGTAACTGGAAGGTTACAGGCGTTTAAAAAATGCAACCACACATTTTGCAAACCAGCATCTTATTCATAAGCTGCAGGCAGTTGGAAGCTTTTCCTGAAAATAGACTGTTTTTAGCAGGCTTAGTTTTTACAGCTGCTCTATTGGTTTGAACATGCTGACTGTCTGTGACATGAGCAGTCGTTTACTGCTTCCTTTGAAGAATGCCTACAACTGTAAAAGCATTCATTTGTACCACGTCTTCAGCAGACTAGGTTCTGTTTTCTTAGGTAGAGTTTTCACCAGAATGCTTGTTTAGTCCATATGTTTGTAACCATACGTTTTTAAAAAGAGAGAAAAAGTCCTTTAATTGCCATTTCAGTAGTTAGGTTTTAAAGTAATAAAGATGTGAATGTTGTTGCTGAAGGTTTATGGGTTGTGTATAGCACAGGGGAAACCTTAAGCTATTAAACTGATATCCATAACTCCTTTAAATTGTGTTGCTCCTTAAAGGGTCATGAAACCCATTTTTCTTTTCTTTTAAGCAACTTTCCAATTTACTTCCATATAATTTGTTTTTGTTCTCTTGGTATCCTTTTGCTGAAAAGCATACCTAGTAAGGCTAAGGAGCTGCTGATTGGTGACTGCACATCTATGCCTCATGTTATTGGCTCACCCATCTGCATTGCTGTTTTTTTTTTCAACAAAGTATACCAAGGGAATGAAGCAAATAAGATAATTAGAAATAAATTGGAATGTTGATTAAAATGTAATTCTCTGTCTGAAACATGAAAGGAAAAATGTGTGTTTAATGTCCCTTTCAAAGGACCACTAAATGCAGTAGAATTGCATAATGAACAAGTGCCTACTATAATAAAAATAAAACTGATTTAGCACCTACAATGATTTTTTTTTTTTTTTTTCTGGCAGATTTTTTTTCTCTCCTATTTTCCGGCCCCCTGCATCATGTGACAAACATTAGCCAATCACAGACTAGTATACATATACCCTGTGATCATGTGCACATGCTCAGTGGGATCTTTTTCCACAGAATGTGTGCATATAAAAAAGACTGCAAAATTTCATAATGGAAGTAAATTGGAAAGTGTTTTAAAACTGCCCGCTCTATCTGAATCATAAAAGTTTTTGACTTGTGTCCCTTTTTAAGGTACAATATAATGCCCAAAAGGATGTTATAAAACCTTAGTGCATGCAATAGTTTGCTTTACTTATCTTGGCTAACTGTGTTTAACGCCTATAAAGGGGTAAAAGCCCAGCTTTAGGTGCCACAGACTTCTGGGCAGAAGACAGGCTATAATTGTGCAACTGCTGCTCCTGATTGGCTCACTGCAGTTTTATTTTTCTTTGGAACTGCAATGCTTCCAGCTACCAAGTGGGACTTCACCTATGCTTTTAAACCTTCTACAGGGGTTAAATACATACCTAGAATCAGTGATGCAAAGATGACATGCTCTAATAAATTATCGCACATGTGTTTGTATATCCCTTTTAAGATTATTGGTTATGTCAATCCCTGTATAGCTAAGTGTTATTTTAGGATTTGGTTATTGTGGTGTTTAAGTGTTTCATAAAAAAGCTTGTAAACTATTCTTTCTGTAGGGTGTGTGCTTGCACAAACTTTTTAGTGGCTTGTGTTTTTTTTATTTAATTATCAATTCTAACATTGTATTTTAATCAAGTAATTTGTATAAGACGTTACAGAAAGCAGACATTTTAAATACCATTATTGACACCTTCTGTGCACACATTTAAGTTCTGTTTTTACAATCCTGCACTTTTTCATTAAGCACCATGCTTGTCAAAATTTTGCAGGTGAAATGGAAAAAAAAATGACAGCTGTACGTTTTTATATTTAGCCGTAGTTCAGGTGCGTTGTGCGCTTCATTAGCCTGATTTTTCAACTCCTAATTTAAGATAGGATTAACAAATTTAGCTGTTGTTTGGTAGGTACTGCAAAAATGGAAAATGTGTGCAAGCTGAAACTGTTGCTCATTTAGCAATTTTTTTTAATGTTACAGTAGCTGGGGTGTTACAATATATTGGAGTTTTTTTGGTACCTTTAATATTTTTTATCACCTGTTGTGTTTTGTGAGTAATGGTAAAATTGTGTGACGTTAGCAAATATGTAACTAATAATCTTATTGGACATACAGTGTGGGTGGTGTTATTGATGTTACCCTAAACATCAAAAGATTTGGCATTTCCCATTGTGTGATGTCATTGAAATCACATGCATATTGCAGGAGAAGGTGGTTTGTGTGAGAACATAAGCACTGGCATTGTTTTTGCCAATGATGTGTATGAATAATAATTTGTTTTTTAATTCAGGATGTTATTGCTTTTATTGATGGCCTGAAATAGTTTAATTTTTTTCTGAGTTAGTAACTACTGTTTTAACATGTTTAATCTTTTTACGTTTTATATTTATATATATATATATATATATATATCGGTATGTATATGTATGTGTGTATATATATATATATATATATATATATATATATATATATATATATATA